>NC_090757.1:51346250-51371250 GCF_036898095.1 Palaemon carinicauda | reverse complement strand
TTTAGTTCCAAACACTTGAAATATTAAATAATTTCACATTTAAATAACCTTAACCTGAAATTACAAGGAAAAGGAAACTGCTTTACGCATTTTAAAAGAAGTGCTGTCATCTTTTCACATAATTGCTGAAAGAGGCGATCTTTCTGTGCACTATTTTTTATTGCACTTTGGGAGTGTTATCTCTTTCTTTAGTGGGACAGAACTTGGACAGAAACTTGTTGATGCAAAGAGTGACATCTTATACCTGTCAGACATATTTGAAAAGCTAAATGTTCTGAACAAAGAGCTTCAAGGAAATAACTCCACCCTGTTTTCCTGCTAGGAGGCAATTACTGCATTTAAAGGGAAACTCAGGCTGTTCTGATGGAACCTTGGAAGACGAGAGTTTGCACAGTTTCCTTCCTTAGCAGTTATATCCACCAAACTGCTTGATGATGACCTAGCAGTGAATGTTGACCATCTGAAGCAGTTGCATAATGATATGGAAACTCACTTCTCTGACCTACTGCAAATGACTGTGCCACACTGGTTTGTGGATCCCTTCATTGTTGATGTATCTGAAGTTGATGTCACCCTACAAGAATGTCTCATTGAACTTCAGAATAACACAACAGCTCAAGCAAGGTTCAAGCATGGAGGACACCAGAAGCTGTGGATGAATCAAGATATGTATAAGTAGTACCCAATACTCTGGAAAGATGTGAAGTTGCTCTTACTTGCCTTTCCCACATCTTACTTGGTTGAGACTGGTTTCAATCGGGTGATGTGCCTGCTGTCAAAGACACGAATTCGCCTTGACATAGAAAAAAAAAAAAGAGGCAATTTACGTCTCGCTCTAACAGCTTTCAAGCCAAACACTGACAAGTTGGCAGCCTTGCATCAGTCACAGGGATCCCACTGAAACCTTCCAAGATAAAGCCAATTGTACCTACATGTATTCCTTGTTTTGTATTCCTTTTGTAAATAAATAAGTATTCAAATAAAATATTTTTCTAATTAATATTGTTATTTGATTTATACCTGAAATTAGTGTTTTGAGTACATGGTACTATTCAAGCTAGAACCATTAATAGACCTACTTCCCTAGGCGTATTAAGGTGATGGACGGATGGCGGTTGCTGGGGGGGGGGGGTGCATTAGAACTCAAAGTTGGCATGGAGGGGCCACAAGAACTTGCACTGGATTGAAGGGGGCCACCACCAGAAAAAGGTTGAGAAACACTGTTCTAGATTATTCCATCAGAACCACCCGAAGGTTAGTATCCGAAAGAATAGATCTAGATATCTGACCGTTTGTTTACCTGACGAAGCCCTTGTACGACCCCATCAGGAAACATAGCATACTAGAAAGACAAGGTGTTTTCTTTTTCAGAGCAAGTCCTTTTGGGTATTCAACCTATTTTTCAAACCGGGTATTTCAGTGAATGAGTTGAGAAGTATTGATTTAAAAGTTCAAGACAGAGACGACTGTCGTAATCTAACCCAAGTTCAAGTCAATACTAGGCGTGGAAATAGGTGATAAAGATCGTTCTTCATTCAGATCTATTCGGAACCAGGCTTTTGTAGTCTTCAGGTATAAGTATTGGTTCTTATAATCCACTATAGCATTAGTTCTTTTCAAGAAACTTGTCCCTAATATTATATCTCCGTGATTATTGTGAATTGTGTTCAAAGTCCTAATTTTCACGGGACCTACTCTACCTTTACGGATAATCATTGCCAGTGATTCTATTTCGACTATTTGCCTTTGCATCCCTAGAACCAGTCTTGTCTTATTCATAAGGAATTCTTTTCTCACGTAGTTTCCTGGCTGCTCTGTTATATGAAATTTGACCTTTTGACTGCCATAGTTGGAACGAACTCGACCATAAAAGGTCATAGGTGTCAAATTAGAGTCTTTAAATCTCCATTTCTCATTATTTTCCTTGATAAGCCTTGACCCATCATTATCAAAAATCCTGATTAATCCCTCTTGGCACAAAACATCATGTCCAATTGAAACACTTGGATACATGTCGCGATTCTGAATATAAAAGTTAACGTTAACTGTTAAATCTGGACTTAATTTAACTGGAACGTTTTTTATCATTCCAATGATACATAATTCTTCGAAAAAAAGAACCTCCCAGTCTAAGGGCCTCCGTGGGTCTATCTGGTCGTAGAGGCCTAATTCCATTGCTGCGTTATAGGTCATAATCGAGCGATTCGTTGTATGGTCCGTGCCAATTCCAATTAGTATTTCGGAATTATTTATAGTTGCTGTTAGGAAGTTATTAGAATCCACGTTTACTGACCCAATGCTATCAAACCTAGGTTTTCTAGTCCTAACTATTACATCGGATTGTATTATGCCTCCTAGAAAAACTGTCCATGTAAAATTTCTAACCCTGATGACTCCTCTCGCATCCCTTTCCTTCTTCAATACAAGGCTTCTCTGTTTTAAAGAAAGGTTCAAAGGCATGTTACTGCACACATGCAAACTTCTGCCTCCCCTACCTGAAGCAGTACTGCTTCTTTGAGGTCCAGTACCCAGAGGACGTCTGCCTCCTTGGGCACCTGTGCCTATTGGAGGTCCACTACCTTGGGCACCTCTGTCTTTTGGAGATCCACAACCTGGAGCTGTACTGCCACCGGGGGTTTTGCCCCTATTTTGAGTTTCTGCTTCAAAGGTTCTTTGGCTCATTTTTTGAGGTACAACCCCCCGATCCCTTCGCCTTTGAGAACCATAACCTTGGGCACCTCTGCGTCTTTGAGGACTACTATTTTGGGCACCTCTGCCTCTTTGAGGTTCACTACCTTGGGCACCTCTGCGTCTTTGAGGTCTTCTATTTTGGGCACCTCTGCCTCTTTGAGGTTCATGTCCTTGGGCACCTCTGTCTCTTAGAGATCCACTACCTTGGGCACCTCTGCGTCTTTGAGGTTCACGACCTTGGGCACCTCTGCGTCTTTGAGGTTCACGACCTTGGGCACCTCTGCGTCTTTGAGGTTCACGACCTTGGGCACCTGTACCACCGATGGTTTTGCCCCTATTTTGAGTTCCTGCATCTAAGGTTCTTTGACCCATGTTTTGAGGTCCAACCCCACGACCTTGGGCCCCTCTGCGTCTTTGAGGTCTTCTATTTTGGGCACCTCTGCCTCTTTGAGGTTCATGACCTTGGGCACCTCTGCCTCTTTGAGGTTCATGACCTTGGGCACCTCTGCCACCGATGGTTTTGCCCCTATTTTGAGTTCCTGCTTCTAAGGTTCTTTGACCCATGTTTTGAGGTCCAAACCCACGACCTTGGGCCCCTCTGCGTCTTTGAGGTCTTCTATTTTGGGCACCTCTGCCTCTTTGAGGTTCATGACCTTGGGCACCTCTGCCTCTTTGAGGTTCATGACCTTGGGCACCTCTGCCACCGATGGTTTTGCCCCTATTTTGAGTTCCTGCTTCTAAGGTTCTTTGGCCCATGTTTTGAGGTCCAACCCCACGACCTTGGGCCCCTCTGCGTCTTTGAGGTCTTCTATTTTGGGCACCTCTGCCTCTTTGAGGTTCATGACCTTGGGCACCTCTGTCACCGATGGTTTTGCCCCTATTTTGAGTTCCTGCTTCTAAGGTTCTTTGGCCCATGTTTTGAGGTCCAACCCCACGACCTTGGGCCCCTCTGCGTCTTTGAGGTCTTCTATTTTGGGCACCTCTGCCTCTTTGAGGTTCATGACCTTGGGCACCTCTGCCACCGATGGTTTTGCCCCTATTTTGAGTTCCTGCATCTAAGGTTCTTTGACCCATGTTTTCAGGTCCAACCCCACGACCTTGGGCCCCTCTGCGTCTTTGAGGTCTTCTATTTTGGGCACCTCTGCCTCTTTGAGGTTCATGACCTTGGGCACCTCTGCCACCGATGGTTTTGCCCCTATTTTGAGTTCCTGCTTCTAAGGTTCTTTGGCCCATGTTTTGAGGTCCAACCCCACGACCTTGGGCCCCTCTGCGTCTTTGAGGTCTTCTATTTTGGGCACCTCTGCCTCTTTGAGGTTCATGACCTTGGGCACCTCTGCCTCTTTGAGGTTCATGACCTTGGGCACCTCTGCCACCGATGGTTTTGCCCCTATTTTGAGTTCCTGCTTCTAAGGTTCTTTGACCCATGTTTTGAGGTCCAACCCCACGACCTTGGGCCCCTCTGCGTCTTTGAGGTCTTCTATTTTGGGCACCTATGCCTCTTTGAGGTTCATGACCTTGGGCACCTCTGTCACCGATGGTTTTGCCCCTATTTTGAGTTCCTGCTTCTAAGGTCTTTGGCCCATGTTTTGAGGTCCAACCCCACGACCTTGGGCCCCTCTGCGTCTTTGAGGTCTTATATTTTGGGCACCTCTGCCTCTTTGAGGTTCATGACCTTGGGCACCTCTGTCACCGATGGTTTTGCCCCTATTTTGAGTTCCTGCTTCTAAGGTCTTTGGCCCATGTTTTGAGGTCCAACCCCACGACCTTGGGCCCCTCTGCGTCTTTGAGGTCTTATATTTTGGGCACCTCTGCCTCTTTGAGGTTCATGACCTTGGGCACCTCTGTCACCGATGGTTTTGCCCCTATTTTGAGTTCCTGCTTCTAAGGTTCTTTGGCCCATGTTTTGAGGTCCAACCCCACGACCTTGGGCCCCTCTGCGTCTTTGAGGTCTTATATTTTGGGCACCTCTGCCTCTTTGAGGTTCATGACCTTGGGCACCTCTGTCACCGATGGTTTTTCCCCTATTTTGAGTTCCTGCTTCTAAGGTTCTTTGGCCCATGTTTTGAGGTCCAACCCCACGACCTTGGGCCCCTCTGCGTCTTTGAGGTCTTATATTTTGGGCACCTCTGCCTCTTTGAGGTTCATGACCTTGGGCACCTCTGTCACCGATGGTTTTGCCCCTATTTTGAGTTCCTGCTTCTAAGGTTCTTTGACCCATGTTTTGAGGTCCAACCCCACGACCTTGGGCCCCTCTGCGTCTTTGAGGTCTTATATTTTGGGCACCTCTGCCTCTTTGAGGTTCATGACCTTGGGCACCTCTGTCACCGATGGTTTTGCCCCTATTTTGAGTTCCTGCTTCTAAGGTTCTTTGGCCCATGTTTTGAGGTCCAACCCCACGACCTTGGGCCCCTCTGCGTCTTTGAGGTCTTATATTTTGGGCACCTCTGCCTCTTTGAGGTTCATGACCTTGGGCACCTCTGTCACCGATGGTTTTGCCCCTATTTTGAGTTCCTGCTTCTAAGGTTCTTTGGCCCATGTTTTGAGGTCCAACCCCACGACCTTGGGCCCCTCTGCGTCTTTGAGGTCTTCTATTTTGGGCACCTCTGCCTCTTTGAGGTTCATGACCTTGGGCACCTCTGCCACCGATGGTTTTGCCCCTATTTTGAGTTCCTGCATCTAAGGTTCTTTGACCCATGTTTTGAGGTCCAACCCCACGACCTTGGGCCCCTCTGCGTCTTTGAGGTCTTATATTTTGGGCACCTCTGCCACCGATGGTTTTGCCCCTATTTTGAGTTCCTGCTTCAAAGGTTCTTTGGCCCATGTTTTGAGGTCCAACCCCACGACCTTGGGCCCCTCTGCGTCTTTGAGGTCCACTTTTATTCTTGCCCTCTTGCAACCAGTAATTCGAAGGAGGTCGTTTTGTTTCTCCCTGTGGATGCCAGTTGTCTCCTCCTTTGGGTGATATAATTGGATCAGGTTCTTCTAATGGATCAGACTGTCCAAGTTTATCTGGCGATCTTTGTAGAACAAAATCTTCCCGTTCCTTCAGAACTACTGCACAAGCAGTAGAAGTACTCAGGTGGTCCGACCATGTAGACCCAGGCATTCTCTTTGCGTTTTTACATCCCTCATTCAGCTCTCTGAGGCAATCGTGCATGAGCTTTTCCAGGTTGTTAAGTGTTCTTTGAATAAGCTGCAGCTCTTCCTCCCTTTTCTTCCCTTGCTCTTCGAAAACCTGTTTGCTGAGCATATCTTGTTCTTTGCACAATGCATCGTTTTCTTCCTGGATTTTCCTTTCCGCGGATAGTTTTTCCAAATGCATTTTATTCATCAGTTCATCACGCTCGCGTTTCTCTTGGTCAAGTTGCTGCCTCAAAGATGCCAGCTCTTGTTCCCGCAGAAGAAGTTCGCGGTGTTGCTTTGCTACTTTGGCATTGAGCTGACCTTTGGTTCTGTCTTCAATTTCCTTGTACTTTTTGTGGTAATCATAAGCCGCCTCCAACTCTTGCGCATGATTTTGCAAAAGTCTACACTTGGCTTTTCTTTCTCTTTCTAATTCATTCTCCTGCAGGAAATTCTGTTCCATCGTCGTAGATAACGCCTTATACTTTTTGTGGTAATCATAAGCCGCCTCCAACTCTTGCGCATGATTTTGCAAAAGTCTACACTTGGCTTTTCTTTCTCTTTCTAATTCATTCTCCTGCAGGAAATTCTGTTCCATCGTCGTAGATAACGCCTTGTCTTGATTGAGTAATATTTCCTGCAGTGCTCGAATTTCACTCCTCCGTTCCTTAGACCTTGATTTCTTTGTCTTCCTGTCATCTGTCTTCTCAGAATCAACATCAGGAAGACTTTCAACGTCTTTCTGAAATATTTCCTGCAGTGCTCGAATTTCACTCCGTTCCATAGACCTTGATTTCTTTGTCTTCCTGTCATCGGTCTTCTCAGAATCAACATCAGGAAGACTTTCAACGTCTCTCTGTGTTGCGTCTCCTCCATTCCCAAGAGAAATTGCCCGTGACGTCTTTCCATTCTGACCCGCCACCCAATTTAACAGGTCTTGTCGTAACGCGACGAGCAGTTCTTCGACACAGCAAGCGCAGTGCTTGTCATTTCTCGTCACCCTAAGCAAGCGTTTGCTGATATTTTTCATTTTCTGTAGATCTACTGATTTTATATTCCCAGAATTATTACGAATAACACTGCCTAAATCATTTGAAGCATCCAATAATAAAAACATACACAAAATATCTGTAATCGCCATCAAAACTATGAAGTATTGATTACTCCAAACAGCTATAGTTAAAAGAAAAAAAAAACGATCGTTTTCTGTGTGAATCATAAGTCTTCAGCCTTGGTCTTCAAAGTGTCTTCGGCAAAAAATAGGATGATTCTAGGCTGGAGTCGATTTGTTCTCTTCCAAGATTTCCATTCCTTTATTCTTCTTTCATCTTGACTCCATTTAGTGGAATTCTTTCCTATTCTTATGACCGCTGTAACAAGAGAGAGAGAGAGAGAGAGAGAGAGAGAGAGAGAGAGAGAGAGAGAGAGAGAGAGAGAGAGAGAGAGAGCGAGTGCGTGTTTTGGATAGTTCTGCTAATTCTATTTAATCTAACTTGAATTCTACCCTTTTTTCCTATCTTTCGCCTATTAGAAGTTTTGCGTTTCCTGTTAGTTTTCCTTCATCATGTTTCAAAAATCTGTCACCTAACAAATTTTGTTATATTACCTTTCATCTCTTCTTTATCTGCCACCATTTTGTCATGTATCTCGGGGTACAAATTTTGTTAAATTATATACCTTTCATCTCTTCTTCATTTGCCCCCATTTTGCCATGTATCTCGGGGTACAAATTTTGTTAAATTATATATGTAGAACACTGCACCACCAGTGCAGCTACGTTCTGAATATCGGCGTTTTACTAAGGGTGAAGTCAAACACTCTTCCTCTGTGGTGTTCATATATTCCATCAAAGCAGCGAGGTTTGACGCTGCAAACAAAAGCAGCAATAAATATACAAAAAAATAATGTAAATATTCATGTAAAACAATTATATACTGTAAATATCATGTAAATACAAAATAATGTAAATGATGTAAAATACAATACAGTAATTCCACAGGTAAGGTTCACTTAACATAGAAAATAAACTTACATTTTCCAGACGTAGATTCTAATGCTAAAATTCTCAGATAACCACTGGTACAAGTTGCTGTACCACCAGATGCATTCAGCCTCCTAGCTAACAGCAACACTGGTCACTTAATACTATGATGAGTACACTGGGCAGCTCAGCACACCACAAATACTGCAGAACCACAGCATGCAGAAATTCCATGTGCTTTCCAGAGCCTGCCCACGCTGAACTGAACAAAGGCGCCAAGGCGGGCATAAATCGCGGCCTTTTGGGCAGATCCCAACAATAACAATACAATATTTTTCAGTACCAACTCAATACTTCTTTTTCATATAAAAAAAGTAAACAAAATATGTATACAGTTTTCCATTCAATAGAAATATTCAATTCAAAATAGTGCACATAAGTATATAATTAAATACAAAACAAACATCAGGCAATCCCGACGCTCGCTTATCTCCTCATCCTTATCATCAACAAAGAAAACGTGTAGCGCCAACTTAACTAAAAACGTAAAACGCTGTGGCATATCCTACACCGCCCCCTATTTTGTAGTATACAAAATACACTGCAAATATGCCACATACACAGCACGCCATATGAGCAGCGCACGGCGTTCACTCTTTTTCCAATGGCACTCCACTGTCATCACACTCCGTTTCAAGGAGAAGGCACATTTTCTGCACTGGACGTAAGTACAACCCACACTCGGTCTTAATCTTGGCTTGTCTAACTCGGTTGTCAGAGTCTCGAGTCACTTCCAAGACTCGCCCCAAAGGCCACGAGCCTCTGGGGAGACGTTCGTCGGTAGTTAGCACGATGTCGCCAACTTTGATGTCTCGCCGTTGGACGGTCCACTTCTGTCTTTCTTGAAGCAATGGAAGGTACTCCCTCAGCCATCGCTTCCAGAATTGGTCGGCAAGATATTGCGCTTGACGCCAGCGGCGCCTAACATACAAGTCCTTCTGGTCAGTCTTCGTTACTGGGAGCACTGCACTCTTCAGAGTCAACAGCATACTAGGCGTCAATGGCAGTGGACAGTCTGGGTCGTCGTTTACCTTGGTTAGGGGTCTTCCATTCACCAAAGACTCTGCTTCGCAGAACAGTGTCGATAGTGTGTCGTCAGTGGTGACCTGCTGCAGGCAGGTTGCACTGAGAGCTCTTCTCACTGAGCGTATGAGGCGTTCCCAGACTCCTCCGAAGTGTGACGCATATGGCGGGTTGAAACGCCACTCGATGCCCTTAGCTGCTAGGGTTTGGGCAATTTCCTCTTCCTTGAAGTCTTGAAGAGCTTCCTTCAGCTCTCGGTCAGCTGCGACGAGGTTGGTACCGTTGTCTGACCATATTCTCTTGACAGCTCCTCGCCTGGCCGTAAATCTTCTCACTGCATTCACAAAGGAGTCTTGATCCATCGAGCTGAGAACCTCCAGATGAATCGCTCGCACTGTCAGGCAGGTAAAAATGGCTCCCCAGCGCTTCACTGTAGAGCGCCCTTGCTTCACAAAGAAGGGACCGAAGCAGTCTGCCCCTGTATTGGTGAAGGGAGGATCCCCCGGACAGATCCGGTCAGAGGGCAAGTCGGCCATCACTTGATTCACTGGCCGACAACCGAGTCTTCTACAGATGACACAGTCACGTATCACTGATCTAACTACTGAATTTCCATGAACGATCCAGTAGTTTTTTCTTAGTTCAGCCATAAGATGGTTCTGCCCACAATGGCTGTTTGTTTCATGGGTCCATCGCACCATCTTCCTCACAACTGGCGACTTGGATGGAAGAATGATGGGGTGCTTGCAGCTATCACTGATGGTGGCTTCACAGAGTCTTCCACCAACCTTCAGCAAGCCTTCTTGTAGAAATGGTCGCAACTTGCAAATCTTGCTGGATTTCTTCACCTTGGAATCCTTCTTGGAGAGTGATTTGATCTCACTCCCATACTCTTGAGCTTGAATCTTCTTCCATATTATGGTTGTTGCACAATTCATCTCGTTTGCAGATAACACTTCTGATCCACTCTTGGTTCCTAATCGCCTCAGTCGAGCGATGATTCGCACTATCTTGGTCCATGAAGAGAACTTGGCAGCAATCTTCTCCACTAGGATTGGTTCCGGCACCACCATGCTGAAGATGGGTGCAGACTGCTTAACTTCTGGATCTCCATCTAGTTCTGCTCGCTTAACATCGTCAGGAAGAGCTGGCCAACTGTCCTGCTCTTGACACAGGAACTCTGGTCCTGTCAGCCACAGCGACGACTCCAGCAAGCTGTCCACATCAAGGCCCCGAGAGGCCAGGTCTGCAGGGTTCGCAGAGGTGTTCACATACCTCCAAGCGGTGATGTCACTGAGGTCGCGGATGAGGTTCACACGGTTGTTTACAAACGTGTGGTATCTTGCAGACAGGTTACGGATGTACTTCAGGACAGACGTGCTGTCAGTCCAGAACACTGAGTCACACAACTCTAAATCGAGTTCTGACCTGATCTTGCAATCAAGTTGAGCTGCCACAGCAGCAGCAGTCAATTCCATTCGTGGAATACTCGGTCTCTTGAGGGGAGCTACACGAGCTCGACCCATAACCAGTGTACTGTTCACTTGGTTATTCTTGCTTACCGTGCGCAGATACGTGGCCACACCATATCCTGCCTGGCTTGCGTCCGCAAAATGGTGAAGTTGGTACGATGATACCTCCCCAAAGTCTGGAGGCACCAGGCTTCTTCTGATCTTGAAGTCTCCTAGACACTGAAGCTGGGAAGTCCATCTGCTCCAGCGATTTGCTTCGTCGTTGTTCATTTCTTCATCCCAAGGTAAGTTGCGACGACACAGTTCTTGTAGTAACATCTTCCCTTTCAGGGTGAAAGGTGCGACAAAACCAAGTGGATCATACAAGGAAGCCACTACAGAGAGAACTCCTCTTCGTGTCCTAGGCTTCTCCTTCAGGTTGATCTTGAAGGTGAACTCATCACTGCTCATGTCCCAGTGGATACCCAAAGCGCGCTCCGTAGGCAGCTCGTCCTTACTGAGGTCCAATGTAGCCACTGATTTATCTCTCTCCCCTTCAGGCACGGCAGCGAGAATGCACTTGTTGCTAGATGTCCACTGGTTCAGCCGGAATCCTCCATCAGCACAGAGTCCAATGAGGTCTTTTGTCAATTGGATACAGTCTTCCTCGCTTTCCATTGACTTCAACAAGTTGTCAACGTAGAAGTTGCGTCGTACGGCATGGCAAGCGTCTTCACCATACTTGTCACCATAGTCCAGTGCTGCCTGTCTGAGGCAGAAGTTGACTACACTTGGGGACGATCGCGCTCCAAACACATGTGAAGTCATCCTGAACTCTTGAATAGCTTGATTGGTGTCTCCACCTGGCCACCACAGGAAGCGTAAAGAGTCCCTCTCGTCTTCTGGCACCTTGACTTGATGGAACATTTCTTGTATGTCCGCAGTAACAGCATGTTGTCCTTCCCTGAAGCGCAGCAGCACTCCAGCAAGACTACTTGTGAGATCTGGTCCCTGCATGAGGTGGTCATTGAGTGAGGTCCCAGCATGCTTAGCCTTAAGGTCGAAGACAACCCTAAGCTTGTCCTTGGTAGGGTGTTTGACCCCATGGTGCGCCATGTAGTTCACACGGCCATCACTGCGATTCAGCTTGTCGACTGGGACAAGCTCAGCGTACCCTTTCAAAAGGTACTTCTCTACTTGTTCGACGTATTTAGTCTTGTACGTTTCATTTGCCTCAAATTTCTTCTTTAAGGAGTGAGCCCTACGTTCTGCCATGGCACGGTTATTAGGTAGAGGCTCAGTGTCACTAAAGGGTAAGCAAGCAACATACTTGCCATCTGTCTGGACAACAGTTTCGTCCAGGAAAGACAGGAATCTCTTGTCTTCAAAAGAATCTTCTATCTTTGAGAGTGTCTCTTTCTCCCAAAAGTCTTGGTTGAAGTTGCATTGCAGAAGTTCTGTTGTATCATCCACAGTGCACACATGGAACAGAAGGGCAGGACCTGAAGGCGATCTAGGTCCTGTTGGGCCGAAAACAACCCACCCTAGCTTGGTCAGGTATGCAGATGGCTCGTCCTTAAGCCCATGTCGCTGGTCTAGAATCACTCTGTTCAATGTCGTGTCTAGCCCAATGATCAGCTCTACTTGACGATGATCTTCAGGTAGACTCTCTACTTCCAGGTCACTCAGATGTGGCCACTTGGTCAGCCATTCTTGACGCATGGCATGGTCCATAGACACATTGATCTTGTCAGCCACGAACACGTCGGTCACATGCTCTCCTTCATCAGTATTAATATTACCAATGTGTAGGGACAGAACTTCCTTACAAGTGAAAGTCCCTGCTTCAGTTGCCATGATCTGGTTACATGGTCTTCCTTTGAGACCCATTCGGTCTATCAGGCTTCTTGCTGCCAATGTTGGGGCAGCTCCACTGTCGATGAATCCATAGGTTGCATGGATGCCATTTACGAGAACAGGTAAGATCTTCAGCATTGTTCTTCCCTTAGGTAACTGGCTTGCACACACTGAGAACATAGGTTGCACATTTGGGGCTGCAGCACTCTTGCCAGCTGTAGCAGTCGCGCCACCTTCTGTAGCACCAACTGCCTTCTCACCGCCCCCGATAGCACTTTTGCCTCCCACATGGGCCGCACCTGTATTGCTTGCAGTCTTAGGTGGACTATGCAGCATGGTATGGTGCTTGTGAGATCCACACCTTTCACAGATGGATGCATCTTCACATTTTGCATATGAATGTTCACCATTAAGACACCTGAAGCAGTATCTTGCCTTCTTTATCACCTCCCAGCGATCTGGAAGCTTCAACCTCTCAAATTTGAAGCACTCTTTAAGTTCATGGTCCTCCTTAGTGCAGAAGGGACACCATTTCCCTCTAGCTGGTGAAGTCGTGTGGTGCACAGGTAAGGTCTTAGGCCTGACAGGCTTGGATGGCTTCTCAGTAGGCTTCGGGATACGACGGTCGCACTCATAATAAGAGAGATGCTTGGCAATACATGCCTGTTTCTCAATGTACTCTATTAGAGCTGGAAGCTTGAACTTATGTTCCTCGCATTTTGCTACCCATCTCACTCTCAGTTGGTATGGGAGCTTTTCAACAATCTTCTTCATTGTTTCTTGAAGCTCTATTCGATGGTAGTTATTACCAAGTGCTGCCTTAACTGTCTTCAAACATGCAGCATAATTTTCCAGGCCATCAATATCACCTGCATTAATCTCCTTCCAATCAAATAGCTTCTTGACATAAGCATCTGACAGGTCATTGTCATTCTTGTATTTACGACACAATATCTCCCATGCACAATCATACCCAATGTCAGTGGGTAGATGGAAACAGTTCTCAATCAGGTTCTTGGGAGTACCATCTAAACAGTTGTATAGGTGAGTTAGCCTTCGTGCAGGGTCGTCGGTATTACACTCCACAATCCAGGTGAAAGAATTCTTAAACATGGAGAATTTGGTTAAGTCTCCGCTGAAACGCTCCAGCTTCATCTGTGGCAGCTGCATTCGTCGTGTTAGTTCTTGCTGACTAGCTAGTGTACAATCAAGAGCCTTTACTATTTCAGAAGTTTGCAGATCTGCTTGTGACACATCTCGAGTTAAGGGAACACGTCTTGGCACAAAAGGCGTCGCATCTGGGGCCAATGGAGTTGAATGATGTTCAAGACCCTTCAGGTCATACGTCACACTGTGGACGTTTGTAGGATTCACATCTGCTTCATGAACCCTGCTGATTCTCCCACTCTCATAGTGAGAATTTACATCACTTCTCCACTGCTCAATCCCTTTGACATCCAACTGAACTGATGAGTCCCTCTTCTCCCGTTGTGAAGCATTACTAGCAGCGGAACCAGCATATGAAGTTCCAGCTTCAGACAGTATTTCATACTCCACCTGTAGTTTATCACAGTCTAACTTCAGGCCGTTAATCTCTTCTTGGCTCTTGCGTTTAGCTGCAATTGCTTTGGCTTGCATTTCAATTTCAAGTGTTTTGGCTTGCATTTCAGCTTCAGCTGCAAGTGCTTTGGCTTGCATTTCCAAAGCCAATTCCTCTTCTTCTAGCTGTTTTGCTTCCTCCGCTTGCTTAAGCTTTGCTTGCGCCTCAAGCAAGCGCACTCGCAGTGCCGACTGGCTGGTCTTTGCTGAAGCTCTTGAAATGGACGACATGGTGACAGATGATAGAGGCCACAACAGACGATCCTTGCAGACACAAGGCTGACGAAGTCCACTTGTCCCACGCTGGCGTTACTTGACCCAGGCTGGAGTATTCGTCAAACTGTAGAACACTGCACCACCAGTGCAGCTACGTTCTGAATATCGGCGTTTTACTAAGGGTGAAGTCAAACACTCTTCCTCTGTGGTGTTCATATATTCCATCAAAGCAGCGAGGTTTGACGCTGCAAACAAAAGCAGCAATAAATATACAAAAAAATAATGTAAATATTCATGTAAAACAATATATATACTGTAAATATCATGTAAATACAAAATAATGTAAATGATGTAAAATACAATACAGTAATTCCACAGGTAAGGTTCACTTAACATAGAAAATAAACTTACATTTTCCAGACGCCGATTCTAATGCTAAAATTCTCAGATAACCACTGGTACAAGTTGCTGTACCACTAGATGCATTCAGCCTCCTAGCTAACAGCAACACTGGTCACTTAATACTATGATGAGTACACTGGGCAGCTCAGCACACCACAAATACTGCAGAACCACAGCATGCAGAAATTCCATGTTCTTTCCAGAGCCTGCCCACGCTGAACTGAACAAAGGCGCCAAGGCGGGCATAAATCGCGGCCTTTTGGGCAGATCCCAACAATAACAATACAATATTTTTCAGTACCAACTCAATACTTCTTTTTCATATAAAAAAAGTAAACAAAATATGTATACAGTTTTCCATTCAATAGAAATATTCAATTCAAAATAGTGCACATAAGTATATAATTAAATACAAAACAAACATCAGGCAATCCCGACGCTCGCTTATCTCCTCATCCTTATCATCAACAAAGAAAACGTGTAGCGCCAACTTAACTAAAAACGTAAAACGCTGTGGCATATCCTACAATATACCTTTCATCTCTTCTTCATTTGCCCCCATTTTGCCATGTATCTCGGGGTACAAATTTTGTTAAATCATATACCTTTCACCTCTTCTTCATTTGCCCCCATTTTGCCATGTATCTCGGGGTACAAATTTTGTTAAATCATATACCTTTCATCTCTTCTTCATTTGCCCCCATTTTGCCATGTATCTCGGGGTACAAATTTTGTCAAATTATATACCTTTCACCTCTTCTTCATTTGCCCCCATTTTGCCATGTATCTCGGGGTACAAATTTTGTTAAATCATATACCTTTCATCTCTTCTTTATCTGCCCCCATTTTGCCAAGTATCTCGGGGTACAAATTTTGTTAAATCATATACCTTTCATCTCTTCTTTATCTGCCCCCATTTTGCCATGTATCTCGGGGTACAAATTTTGTCAAATTATATACCTTTCACCTCTTCTTCATCTGCCCCCATTTTGCCATGTATCTCGGGGTACAAATTTTGTCAAATCATATACCTTTCATCTCTTCTTTATCTGCCACCATTTTGCCATGTATCTCGGGGTACAAATTTTGTTAAATCATATACCTTTCATCTCTTCTTTATCTGCCACCATTTTGCCTTGTATCTCGGGGTACAAATTTTGTTAAATCATATACCTTTCATCTCTTCTTTATCTGCCACCATTTTGCCATGTATCTCGGGGTACAAATTTTGTTAAATCATATACCTTTCATCTCTTCTTTATCTGCCACCATTTTGCCATGTATCTCGGGGTACAAATTTTGTTAAATCATATACCTTTCATCTCTTCTTTATCTGCCACCATTTTGCCATGTATCTCGGGGTACAAATTTTGTTAAATCATATACCTTTCATCTATTCTTTATCTGCCACCATTTTGCCATGTATCTCGGGGTACAAATTTTGTCAAATCATATACCTTTCACCTCTTCTTTATCTGCCACCATTTTGCCATGTATCTCGGGGTACAAATTTTGTCAAATTATATACCTTTCACCTCTTCTTCATTTGCCACCATTTTGCCATGTATCTCGGGGTACAAATTTTGTTAAATCATATACCTTTCATCTCTTCTTTATCTGCCACCATTTTGCCATGTATCTCGGGGTACAAATTTTGTTAAATCATATACCTTTCATCTCTTCTTTATCTGCCACCATTTTGCCATGTATCTCGGGGTACAAATTTTGTCAAATTATATACCTTTCACCTCTTCTTCATTTGCCACCATTTTGCCATGTATCTCGGGGTACAAATTTTGTTAAATCATATACCTTTCATCTCTTCTTTATCTGCCACCATTTTGCCATGTATCTCGGGGTACAAATTTTGTTAAATCATATACCTTTCATCTCTTCTTTATCTGCCACCATTTTGCCATGTATCTCGGGGTACAAATTTTGTCAAATTATATACCTTTCACCTCTTCTTCATTTGCCACCATTTTTCCATGTATCTCGGGGTACAAATTTTGTCAAATCATATACCTTTCACCTCTTCTTTATCTGCCCCCATTTTGCCAAGTATCTCGGGGTACAAATTTTGTTAAATCATACAACTTTCATCTCTTCTTCATTTGCCCCCATTTTGCCATGTATCTCGGGGTACAAATTTTGTTAAATCATACACCTTTCACCTCTTCTTCATTTGCCCCTATTTTGCCATGTATCTCGGGGTACAAATTTTGTTAAATCATACACCTTTCACCTCTTCTTCATTTGCCCCCATTTTGCCATGTATCTCGGGGTACAAATTTTGTTAAATCATACACCTTTCACCTCTTCTTCATTTGCCCCCATTTTGCCATGTATCTCGGGGTACAAATTTTGTTAAATCATACACCTTTCACCTCTTCTTCATTTGCCCCCATTTTGCCATGTATCTCGGGGTACAAATTTTGTTAAATCATACACCTTTCACCTCTTCTTCATTTGCCCCCATTTTGCCATGTATCTCGGGGTACAAATTTTGTTAAATCATACACCTTTCACCTCTTCTTCATTTGCCCCCATTTTGCCATGTATCTCGGGGTACAAATTTTGTTAAATCATACACCTTTCACCTCTTCTTCATTTGCCCCCATTTTGCCATGTATCTCGGGGTACAAATTTTGTTAAATCATACACCTTTCACCTCTTCTTCATTTGCCCCCATTTTGCCATGTATCTCGGGGTACAAATTTTGTTAAATCATATACCTTTCACCTCTTCTTCATTTGCCCCCATTTTGCCATGTATCTCGGGGTACAAATTTTGTTAAATCATATACCTTTCACCTCTTCTTCATTTGCCCCCATTTTGCCATGTATCTCGGGGTACAAATTTTGTTAAATCATATACCTTTCACCTCTTCTTCATTTGCCCCCATTTTGCCATGTATCTCGGGGTACAAATTTTGTTAAATCATATACCTTTCACCTCTTCTTCATTTGCCCCCATTTTGCCATGTATCTCGGGGTACAAATTTTGTTAAATCATATACCTTTCATCTCTTCTTTATCTGCCACCATTTTGCCATGTATCTCGGGGTACAAATTTTGTCAAATCATATACCTTTCACCTCTTCTTTATCTGCCACCATTTTGCCATGTATCTCGGGGTACAAATTTTGTCAAATTATATACCTTTCACCTCTTCTTCATTTGCCACCATTTTGCCATGTATCTCGGGGTACAAATTTTGTTAAATCATATACCTTTCATCTCTTCTTTATCTGCCACCATTTTGCCATGTATCTCGGGGTACAAATTTTGTCAAATTATATACCTTTCACCTCTTCTTCATTTGCCACCATTTTGCCATGTATCTCGGGGTACAAATTTTGTTAAATCATATACCTTTCATCTCTTCTTTATCTGCCACCATTTTGCCATGTATCTCGGGGTACAAATTTTGTCAAATCATATACCTTTCATCTCTTCTTTATCTGCCACCATTTTGCCATGTATCTCGGGGTACAAATTTTGTCAAATCATATACCTTTCACCTCTTCTTCATCTGCCCCCATTTTGCCAAGTATCTCGGGGTACAAATTTTGTCAAATCATACACCTTTCATCTCTTCTTCATTTGCCCCCATTTTGCCAAGTATCTCGGGGTACAAATTTTGTTAAATCATACACCTTTCATCTCTTCTTCATTTGCCCCCATTTTGCCATGTATCTCGGGGTACAAATTTTGTTAAATCATACACCTTTCATCTCTTCTTCATTTGCCCCCATTTTGCCATGTATCTCGGGGTACAAATTTTGTTAAATCATACACCTTTCATCTCTTCTTCATTTGCCCCCATTTTGCCATGTATCTCGGGGTACAAATTTTGTTAAATCATACACCTTTCACCTCTTCTTCATTTGCCCCCATTTTGCCATGTATCTCGGGGTACAAATTTTGTTAAATCATACACCTTTCACCTCTTCTTCATTTGCCCCCATTTTGCCATGTATCTCGGGGTACAAATTTTGTTAAATCATACACCTTTCACCTCTTCTTCATTTGCCCCCATTTTGCCATGTATCTCGGGGTACAAATTTTGTTAAATCATATACCTTTCACCTCTTCTTCATTTGCCCCCATTTTGCCATGTATCTCGGGGTACAAATTTTGTTAAATCATATACCTTTCACCTCTTCTTCATTTGCCCCCATTTTGCCATGTATCTCGGGGTACAAATTTTGTTAAATCATATACCTTTCACCTCTTCTTCATTTGCCCCCATTTTGCCATGTATCTCGGGGTACAAATTTTGTTAAATCATATACCTTTCACCTCTTCTTCATTTGCCCCCATTTTGCCATGTATCTCGGGGTACAAATTTTGTTAAATCATATACCTTTCACCTCTTCTTCATTTGCCCCCATTTTGCCATGTATCTCGGGGTACAAATTTTGTTAAATCATATACCTTTCACCTCTTCTTCATTTGCCCCCATTTTGCCATGTATCTCGGGGTACAAATTTTGTTAAATCATATACCTTTCATCTCTTCTTCATTTGCCCCCATTTTGCCATGTATCTCGGGGTACAAATTTTGTTAAATTATATACCTTTCATCTCTTCTTCATTTGCCCCCATTTTGCCATGTATCTCGGGGTACAAATTTTGTTAAATCATATACCTTTCACCTCTTCTTCATTTGCCCCCATTTTGCCATGTATCTCGGGGTACAAGTTTTGTATTGTTAAACTGAACTCATCATATCTTTCTTCTATTACAGCTTTCTTTTTATCTACTTTGATTTTCTTCATTAACCTCCAAACAAAAAGGCTAAGCTACTTACAGTAAACAAACCTTTGGTTACTAATCGTTCAGGGGTTTTCTTTGGACAACTTGTTTTTCCATATTCACATTTCAATTTCAACACATTACAAACTTTTGTTTTTTTTGTAGCCCTCTTCCTTTTCTTCATTTCCCTCCAACCATCGACCACTTTCACTATCCCTTCCATCCAAAATATGACTCAACCAGCATGGGTCCTTCCTTACGCCAAACTCACCACCTCAACCTTCTCGTACTATGACCTTATGAAGTCTCTTATCCACATCTCTTTTACTTTTTCCTTACACCTGTGTCTTTGAGAGTGTTTCCTCTACTTAATCAACATCATTTGTAAACTTGTTCCAATTTGTGGTATTGCTTTGCGGGAGGAGCAAAACCGACTGTTTATTTCCTTTCTGAATATCAGTTTTTTTCTCTCTTTCCTTATATATATAAATTTTACTTCTCATAAATCTATGGTCACTTGACTGCAACTTGAATAACATTATTATCTCTTTAACTATATCAACTTTTTCACTGAGAAATATATTCCGTTTTTTGTTTTTTTTGTTTCTCCATTTGGGCTCTTCCATGTCCCTTTTTGTTTTTGTTTTTTGTAAAAAAAAATAAAAGGGTGTTTAAGGTTTTTAGATATTTTGTTTTCAGCAAATACTACATGGATGTCTCCACTGTCATTTCTTGTGCCTACTCCAAATTTGGATACAGCTGATTCTTCGCTATTCCTATAATCTATTTTACATAAAAATCACCTAAAGCAGATGCAAATAGAGTCTTATGGTTTTTCAAAATATCTCCAGATCTTCAAGAAATGTTTGTTTTTTCCTCTGTATGGAAAGTTGCAGGTGCATACATTTGATTGATCCTCATTTTAAACTTTTTATTCAGCTTGATAATTCATCGTGCAACTCAATCAATGACACTGATAATTATTCTATGTTACCTACATCATTTTTATTATCAAGAAAAACCACTCCATTTTCTTTGCTTATTTCATTTACTCTGAAGCAAAAGATATGATTCTCTTTTGACTTTATATAAGATTCCCCAGTTCTTCTACTTTCACTATATCCTATTGTATCTCAATTTATTCATCCCAATCTAGTAAAACAGCAAGATCTTCCATAGACAGATTTCTGACATGTAGGCTACGTTGGGAGGTTCAGTTTCCAAAGGTGGGCTTTTCTAGTATAGATGTGTGTGTATATACATACATATATATATATATATATATATATACATACACACATGTTATATATGTACTTATAAGTATGCACACACACGCACACGCACACACACGTACACACACATACACACACACACACACACACATATATATATATATATATATATATATATATATATATATATATATATATATACACTTATAAGTATGCACACAACAGAATACTTTTCTGTTTGTGAGGTTTCATCTTAAAACCTTACCACCATAGTTTAGGATCGAAGGCAAATAACATAATTATCTATCAAAACATCAGATAATTGTCTTCTGTAAACTAGAAATTAGAAAAAATTAAAATTATAAAAGCCGTTAAAAATTTAAAGATAAAATTGAAACTGGAAAAACAAATGATAGATAAAAATCGTAAGTAAAAACATAGTAGGTTTAGATAACTTATAGCCCTAACTTAATCGACGAGTTTATAGGAAAGAAGTAACATTGTTAGTATTATTTTGGTAAAAGCATTAAGTAGCCCTACCGGTATTTTATGATAATCATTGTGTACAAATTATAATTGGTTACATAAAAAAAGAGTTCAAAAGATATGATTTTGTTGTAGCTACAATCTGCTGTCAGATTTAAAAAAAAAAAAAAAAAAAAAAAAAAAACCGAGGCAAGCTCCCCAAACCACCCTCCGTCAATCCCATTTGAAACTTTTGCCCCCCCCCCCCCCACCCCACTCCACCGGAAAACGTACTCCTACGCCTCTCATGTTTAACGGGTCACGTACACTAATATAAAATGTTGCACAATGAAACTATAAAAAAGCTACAACATGTTCATCACTATCATCTAGTCCTCCCTCTATCCTTCAATCAAGCACAATCGCACACACACAAACACACACGCAGACGCATACACACGTACGCACACACACACGGGCCTACAAAAGATCCAAAGCACACATAATATCCTCGAATACCACCGACATAAAAGCAGACAATTGTGAATGCAGTTTTTGGTAGAATACGCGTATTAATTATGGAACCGGGTATCAAAAGAGGGGCTAAAACTATATGGATTTCATGTGAAAAGCTATTTGCTTCCAAAAAAAAATAAAAGAAAAAAAATCCATTTGGATTGGCCACTCTATTGCCCGGTGATGGGAGTCCAAAATCCATTCGAGTATCATCGCAAATTTCCCTTAAGTAGTGAAGATTTACTCCAGGCCTGGCATCGGCAGATTTGGAAAACCAAGAATATTAAAAAAAAGATGTGTAATTTGTTTACAGTTATATGCACACACATACAAACAAACACACACACACACGCACATACACACACACACACACACATATATATATATATATATATATATATATATATATATATATATATATATTACATATACATTATATATATATATATATATATATATATATATATATATACATATACATTATATATATATATATATATATATATATATATTACATATATATATATATATATATATATATATATATATATATATATATATATACCAGAAAAGATAAAAAAACCTAATAAAGAAAAGGTTGAATAAAAGGGTAAAATCCTAGAGATGAAATAGAAATAACAGAACTATTACAAAACAATAAATAAACTAAAAATCCAAGTGAGATTAAATAAATCAGTAGAACTATCCAAAACAATAAATAAAATAAAAACCCAAGATTCTCGTGAACACAACCTTACTAACATTGAGGAAATACTAAATGTAAATAAGACTTGGAACAGATGTTTGCTTGAAAGGATGAAAATAGAAATATTATCCACAATAGAGATGGAGTGATAAAGATTGCAAAGGATTTCTATACAATAGTTATACAAGAAATAAGTTCACCAATAGAAATAAATTAACTACTGAGCAGGTACCAACCGTAACAGTAGGAAAAGTAAAGAAAGCGTTAAAAGGCATGAAAAGAGGCAATGCAGATGATGGCCTAACAATTGATTTAATAATAAATGGAGATTTCATTTTAGTAAAACTGGCTGACCTCCACACCAAATTTCTGTAAAAATGCTCTATACCTACAGCTTGGAACTTTTTTATTATTATACTAATTCACAGAAAGGGAGACACAAAAGACCTGAAAAAATTCTGCCCAATAAGTTTACTCTCCGTAATATATAAAATTTTTACATATATCATACTAGGCCGAATAGAAAGACAACTAGACTTTAATCAACAAAGTGACCAGGCAGGCTTTAGAAGAGGGTATTCAACAACTGACCATATCTATGTAATTAACCAGCTAATGGAAAATCAACAGGGTATGACAAACCACTATGCATGGCATTTATAGACTCTGAGAAAGCTTTTGATTCTGTCAAAATCTCAGCAGTAATGAAAGCCCTTCCACAACTAGGAACAGAAGATTCTTCTGTTAGAACACATGAAGATATCTATACATGAAATACAGCAATCCTAAGACTACCTGTAGTGAAAAAATTTCGATTGAGAAAGGAGTTAGACAGGGAGACCCCATCTTTCTGAAATCCTTCACATGTCTAGAAGTTTTTAAGAATTTAGATTGGGAAAATTAAGGAATTAATATTTATGGGAATGCCTTAACTTGAGATTTGCAGATGACACAGTTGTGTTTATTAAATCATGGCAGGAATTCCAAAAGATGATAGAAGATTTGAATAGAGAAAGCAAAAGTATAGGACTGAAAATAAATATGAGTAAACCTAAGATAATGTATGTGTGTGCGTGTGTGTGCATGAGTAATTCATGAAAGTAAAATTTATTGAGACGTTCTCCCCAAGATATGAAAAAATAATATAAAGACGTATCTTCGTGACTATTACGATTCTGAGGAAGAAAATTAAACCCCGTAACAGTGTGAGAGATACTGTCCCATACAACTTTCTATAACACTATTCGGTCGGTACAAGTCAACACTGAGCTGGAGGATAGAGAATAGGGTCCCTTCTAATATGTGGCTTCGTGACACCCGCCTATCCACTACTTTCGACTGACTGACTATTCTTCTCGAGTATCAGAACTCTAGAGTACCATCCTCCTCGTAATAATAGGTATGCAGTTAATTCTAAATCATGCCTTCTCCATCACGAAGCTCAATACTACGACACATTATTCTAGAAGTTTTTTCCAGCTTTGACTAAATTGTGGAATGATCTTCCTAATCAGGTAGTTGAATCGCTGGAACTTCAGAAGTTCAAACTTGCAGCGAATGTTTTTATGTCAAACAGGTTAATATACAGAATATATATATATATATATATATATATATATATATATATATATATATATATATATATATATATAGTGTGTGTGTGTATGTGTGTGTTTGTGTGTGCATGTAACTGTAAACGAATTACACATTTTTTTTTTAATATTCTTGGTTTTCCAAATCTGCCGATGCCAGGCCTGGAGTAAATCTTCACTACTTAAGGGAAATTTGCGATGATACTCGAATGGATTTTGGACTCCCATCACCGGGCAATAGAGTGGCCAATCCAAATGGATTTTTTTTTCTTTTATTTTTTTTTTTTTGGAAGCAAATAGCTTTTCACATGAAATCCATATAGTTTTAGCCCCTCTTTTGATACCCGGTTCCATAATTAATACGCGTATTCTACCAAAAACTGCATTCACAATTGTCTGCTTTTATGTCGGTGGTATTCGAGGATATTATGTGTGCTTTGTATCTTTTGTACGCCCGTGTGTGTGTGCGTACGTGTGTATGTGTGTGTGCGTACGTGTGTATGCGTGTGTGTATGCGTGTTTGTGTGTGTGTGCGATTGTGCTTGATTGAAGGATGGAGGGAGGACTAGGCAATAGTGATGAACATGTTGTAGCTTTTTTATAGTTTCATTGTGCAACATTTTATATTAGTGTACGTGACCCGGTAAAAATGAGAGGCGTAGAAGTGTGTTTTCGGGGGGGGGGGAGTTTCAAATGCAATTGACGGAGGGTGGTCTGGGGAGCTTACCCCAATTATATATATATATATATATATATATATATATATATATATATATATATATATATATATCGCCCTTTTATGCCATTTCTTGGAATCTGACAGCAGATTGTAGCAACAAAAAAATCATATTTTTGGGACTTTTTTTATGTAACCAATTATAATTTGTACACCATGATTATCATAAAATACCGGTAGGGCTACTTTATGCTTTTACCAAAATCATACTAACAATGTTACTTCTTTCCTATAAACTCGTCGATTAAGTTAGGGCTATAAATTATCTAAACCTGCTATGTTTTTACTTACGATTTTTATCTATCACTTGTTTTTCCAATTTCAATTTTATCTTTAAATTTTTAACGGCTTTTATATTTTTAATTTCTTGTAATTTCTAGTTTACAAAAGACAATTATCTGATGTTTTGATAGATGATTATGTTATTTGCCTTTGATTCTAAACTATGGTGGTATGGTATAAAGATGAAACATAACAAACAGAAAAGTATTCTTTATAGTTTATAAATGAAAGTTCTATCTTTTGATGTTATTGTTTTGTTCATTACTCTTCATATATAGTTCATTTATTTTTTTTTATCTCCTTTCCTCA
>NC_090757.1:51338750-51341250 GCF_036898095.1 Palaemon carinicauda | reverse complement strand
GTTAGTTTCTTTGGTAGCTATAACCTCACAATCCTTGAGAGCTAAGGAAGAGGGATTTGGTGGAGCCTATAGGTCTGTCTGATGAGTCATCAACAGCCATTTCCTGGCATTCCTTGGTCCTAGCTTAGGAGCTGATCATATATATATATATATATATATGGTGACATTGCAGACATTTTGAAGGTAGGAGTTTAAATGTTTAAAGGTCACACATGAACGGCAGAGGCAAGGGATAGTGACAATGCACTAGAGACTGACCATATGTAATTTACCTATGATCAGAGCCCTAGTAACCTCTCAAGCCAAGCTAGGACCAGGGAGTACCAGGTAATGGCTGATGATGACTCAGCAGGTAGACCTAAAGGCTCCCCTAAACCGCCACCCTCCTTAGCTCAAGAGGATGGTGAGGTTGCAGACACTAAACGAAACCATCAGGCTTGAGCGGTACTCGAACCCCAGTCCGGCAGATCACACCAGGCAGGGATATTTCCAATAGGTTGTCACAACCAAGACAAGATGATAATAATAATAATAATAATAATAATCAATCTACACAAACAATGAGAGATCATCTACAGACCTATTGTAGTTTTTTTTTTTTTTTAAACATGGACTATTTAATTAACTAATAAAATGATTATAAGAAATACTGACTCTTTCTTCTAGATAATAATCGCTGCGGTGACACAGAAGCAAATGTGGATTTTAGGAACTTTCGTTCGTCAATCATAATTCGGATATTCAAGAATATCATCATCGAAACTTTCGGACACAACGAAGATTCAATATCATTGATCATGTCCCTTCTGTTCACCACCAAAACCAGATTCATCTCTAGCCGTCCTGATCATATAGGAATGCCTTTTTTTTAAAGACTACAATAAGCAATCATTACTTCATATTTTGAGCTTCGGTATATTGCCAAGTTGAATATAATATGGAAAATTCTTCGTGTTGAAAAGAATCTGTTCTTCCATTAATTACTTATGTCACAAATCTTGTATTGCCGTAGGCTTAGAATTCTAAAGATTGGAAGGATAGTACATTGTTACTCATAACCCTTTCATTGCACACACATATATACATACACACACACACACACACACACATATATATATATATATGTGTGTGTGTGTGTGTGTGTGTGTTTGTGTGTATTATAGACACAAAATGAAAAGTGAAAAGACGATTGCAGTTAGTACTTTTGTCTTATTAGTGACATCGAAAGTATTTACATTAATCATGTGTTTCCAATTTTTTTTTCGTGGATGTTGCATACATACATACATACATACATACATACATACATACACACCTCTATATACATATATATATATATATATATATATATATATATATATATATATATTAATTATATATTTAGATAGATAGATAGATAGATATATGTACGTGTATAGTACACTTACAAATATACGTGTATGTATTAATATAATATATATATATATATATATATATATATATATATATATATATATACATAATTTATGAATAATATATATGCAAACACACAAATAATATATATATATATATATATTATATATATATAATATATATATATATTATATATATATATATATATTATATATATATATATATATATAATATGGGGCCGGTTTAGTATGCGGATTACCTTTCGAATATGGCCTAAGAGAT
Organism: Palaemon carinicauda; assembly: GCF_036898095.1. NCBI lineage: Eukaryota > Metazoa > Arthropoda > Malacostraca > Decapoda > Palaemonidae > Palaemon > Palaemon carinicauda. Next base: position 51,339,576 of record NC_090757.1, on the reverse strand, counting down.
TCTATCGGTTTTAGTATGTGGCCTAACCTTACCTAACCTAAGAAGCCAGGTAGGCCACATACTAAAGCGGCTCCATATATATATATATATATATATATATATATATATATATATATATATATATATATACATATATATATATATATATGTGTGTGTGTGTGTGTGTATATATATATATAAATATATATATTTATATATATATATATATATATATATATATATAATGTATATATACTATGCGTTCGTCTGTTTGTACAATATACCTACAAAAAATAAAAACCTGCTTGATGAATAAGCCGAGGCTAAACAGGTTCGTAACTGTACACAATACTGTTGTAAAACATGTGCCGGGCCATATGGCCAAAATTTCATAAGCTCAAATGCCATTAAGGTAGACAAAATTAATAACCGAAAACTTGTTCCTACTTTGGGACCAGTAAGAAATACAATAGCGTATTAAAGAAAAAATAAACAACAATGATCCATAAATAAAAGACGATCAATTCAATGATAATAAAAAACGCTACAAATGAAAATCTACCTCTTGTAATGCAAGGCGAAAATGAAACAAAATATCCTCTTCTACAAAGGAGAAAAACATCCATTACCCTTTAAGACAAAAGGAGGTAACGCCTAAACGAGCTTCTTCCCTCTCCCTCCTCCCCCTCTCCTCCTCCTACACCCCCTCCCACCTCCACTCCTCACTTAGCTTCACACACCCGCAACACACTCAATAAAGACTCATTATCCAGCCTGGAGCTTGGCTTAGAACCCTGGTACTTATTGGTCCGCGCCCTCACATTAACAGCCAATGAGCGGACGCGTT
>NC_090757.1:51331250-51333750 GCF_036898095.1 Palaemon carinicauda | reverse complement strand
AAACATATATATACACACATTAATTTTTTTTATTAATTTCTTTTTATTGTTTACTTGTTTCCTTTCCTCACTGTCCTTTTTTATAAAGCCCTAAGAGTTGTAGCATCCTGCTTTTCCAACAAGGTGGTAGCTTAACTAATAATAATAATAATAATAATAATAATAATAATAATAATCCCTTATATTATAAAAAGGAAATGTTTGGCTATATATATATATATATATATATATATATATATATATATATATATATATATATATATATATATATATATGGTGATTGTTTATAACACCACGCTCTCCATTTCCTCCAATATAATGCAATTCTGCAGTTCTCATCTTCTTGCACAGTAATTAGGTGGTTATTTGAATTCTGGGAAAGAAATGATTAGCAAGATATGTTGAGGAAGGGGGAAGGGTTTATAAAAAGAAAATAGATAGGTTTCCTCATTAAATGACTTGGAACTGACGTGTCAATATAGACAACCAAACAGAATTCGTGATGCCAGCGTATATAAACTAAAGTTCGTGATGCCAGCGTACATTTGATATACTGTATATTCAAAATATACTTAATAAAAAATTGAGTGATTACTCAAAAGTGTCACTATTTGTAAATTGCATATCTTATGGACACTTTTAAGTAATTAATCCATTCTTAATTAAGTATATTTTGAATATACAGTATATCAAATGTACGCTGGCATCACGAATTCTGTTTGGTTGAATATGTTGACACGTCAGTTCCAAGTCGTTTAGTGAGGAAACAGAGCTATTTTCTTTTTATAACCCCTTCCCCCTTCCTCAACATATCTTGCTAATTATAGCTTTCCCAGAATTTAAATAACCACCTAATTACTGTGCAAGAAGATGAGAACTGCAGGATTGTATTATATTGGAGTAAATGGAGAGTGTGGTGTTGTAAACAATTACTAAATATATATATATATATATATATATATATATATATATATATATATATATATATATATATATATATATCCAGACATTTCCTTTTTATAATATAAGGGATTATTATTATTATTATTATTATTAGTTAAGCTACTACCCTAGTTAGAAAAGCAGGATGCTACAACTCTTAGGGCTCTATAAAAAAGGACAGTGAGGAAAGGAAACAAGTAAACAATAAATATATATATATATATATATATATATATATATATATATACATATATATATGCATGTATAGATATATTCCTTTCCTATCACGCTAAGTGGCAGTGCCAAACGTATGACTACTCGGTTTCTCCCCGTTTCTTAGATAGAGGGTGAAATGAAGTTATCACACCTTTATGAAGGGGGTACCCCGAGAGATACACTCGGGAACCAGACTCTCCCATAAATTGTTAAACATGCAGGATGTATTTAGGAAAGGGGGAGGGGGCGGGAAGGGTTGATTCTCCACGTGTGTGCATATTCATGTAAGCATTTAGCAGTCATTTTGTGTCGGGTCGCGTACACTACTATTAATAATAATAATAATAATAATAATAATAATAATAATAATAATAATAATAATAATAATAATTAAGGTATCAATACGACCAAAGAGAATTAATTTCAAAGTTTTCACTATGCAACCCTGCTTACAAAAATATCATACCTAAAGTAAATACATATATAATTATGAAAATATTATCAGCCACTAAAGGATTATACCAATGTGTCCATATTTTGGAAATTTCAGTTGCATTAACAATCAGGTAAAAATGGCACCTGACAATTAACCCGCATTCTACATAACTCAGCCTGGGATCACAAAATGTACAATGTTTTTTTTTTTCTTTTTTTTTTTACGAATCAGAATTTTTTTTCTGGATTTTGTGTCATGAACCAGAATGAAAGTTTGAATCAAACACATCCAACCAACAAGGAATGACACACACTTGCATAAACACACACACACACACACACACACTATATATATATATATATATATATATATATATATATATATATATATATATATATATATATATATATATATATATATAAATGGTCAGTTGTTGAATATCCACTTCTTCTTAAGCCTGCCTGCTCTCTGCTCAACAACTGACCATATCCACGTATGACAAACTATTTATAGACTATGGAAAACATCAGCGGTAATAGATGAATAGATGAATGTACCTATATGGGAAGTACAGCAATCCTAAAACTACATAATGATACCGAGAATATTCCGAATGAGAAAGGAGTTAGACAGGGAAACCCCATCAATCTTAAATTACTCACAGCATTATTATTATCATTATTAAATGCTAAGCTACAACCCTAGTTGAAAAAGCAGGATGCTATAAGCCCAGGGGGGCCCAACAGGGAAAATAGCCCAGTGAGGAAAGGAAATAAAGAAAAATAAAATATTTTTTAAGTATAGTAACAACATCAAAATAAATATTTCCTATAAAAACTATAAAAACTTTAACAACACAAGAGGAAGAGAAACTAGATAGAAGTGTGCCCGAGTGTACCCCCAAGC
>NC_090757.1:51316250-51321250 GCF_036898095.1 Palaemon carinicauda | reverse complement strand
CATCCCTGGGGGTGCATATGTTGACTTCTTCTAGGTCAGGAGCTTGGGGGCTGGCTCTAGCGACGCTAAGCTTGCCAACGATTATGTATCAGACGCCTGCCTACCAACGCACCAGTGAGACGACTCTCAGCTAGCTCCACCCCTTTCCTCCTCGAAATAAAAAAAGATCAAAATAAACTCGGGTTTTCGAGAACCTTCCAAACCACATGGCAAATATAAGACTTGCGTAATTTCTCACAAACATGACACAATACCTCATAAAAAATTTACATAAGCCCTTGTTCATACTTTGCATAGTTCGTTCTGCACTCTTAAACAGATAACGTAAGACTTCACAAGAAAATATGTGAAATGAAAAGAAAATTCTTCATAAAAATTTGACTTTACTCATACTGACTTGAATGAAAAATACAATAAAATAAACGACGAAAGTCGTACGTAATTTCCATATAATTACATATACCTAAATGAAAGGAATATCCCTTATGTGCTCGTTATGCACCTTTTAAATACACAAAGGAAATATATGAATAAAATATTTACTCTACATTAGAACAACTTCGAGATAATATATATATATATACACACACACACATATATATATATATATAATATATATATATATATATATATATATATATAATATATATATATATATAATATATATATACACATATGTATATATATATATATATATATATATATATATATATATATATATCCACACGTGTATATATATTTATATATATATATATATATATATATATATATATATATATATATATATATATATATATATATATATATCTAAACACTTGCTCTTTCTTATATAGATGAAAATTTTGTCACCATACAACTATGTTAATATAATAACCAATATTCTATAAAACTAAATGTCTAAGTTCTTAACATTTCTGGATACTGTATGAAAACATTGAGTCCATGATTGGAAATAAAAAAAAAAAAATTATTCTAGAATATAAAACATACTGGCTCATGCCTATTAGACAACTTAATACTTAACCTATGGCCAGTCGATATACAAATTATAAAAAAAAAGAAAAAAAAATTGAAAATATTCAAATTTTGATTAGCATCAAAAGGGTCGGTTCATCACTACCTCAGATACCTGGAAACTACTTGACAGAGGAGATAAAGGATTACACAAGGATAATAAAAACTTTTTTTTTTCTTTTCATTTTAGTTGACTTTACCTTTTCCTTGTGGGTACACTGCTTTGATAAAACTCTCACTGATGCTATTTCTTTCGATTCAAATATGATCCTCATCTCCCCTATATAATAAAGAGCAAGTGTCTGGATATATATAGACGTGTGTGTGTATATATATATACATATATATATATATATATATATATATATATATATATATATATATATATATATACACATACAAGTATATTAATTTTGTTTTAATGTGTCACTGTTCGTAAAATGTTTTATTTCAATTGTTCATTAACTCCCTTTTATTTATTCATTTCCTTCACTCTATGGGATATTTTTCTTGTTGGAGGCCTTGCTTTTCCAACTAGGGTTGTAGCTTAGCAATAAATATATATATATATATATATATATATATATATATATATATATATATATATATATATATATATATATATCGTTTCGGTCACGTTCAGCTACCAATCCCTTAGGTAGGGGCGAGAGGGAATAGTCATACTTTAGTAAGATGGGGTGTGCATATCTATCAAAATATATACCCCGTCATTTTTGACAGGTAGCGTACACTATTAATTATATAGCACTTCTTAACAAAGGAAAAATTATCGGTTGTGATAAGGCGAATATATAACAATATATCTATGTATACATTGAAATATACATCGAATGCCATGAGCAATGTATAATTAATTATTTAATAATTACAATGGTATTTTTATTCTCATCACAAACACGATTTAACAATTATCATTAATAAAAACTTGAACAAAATGAGGAAAATGTCATTATTTATTTTCGGGAAAAAAAAAAAAAAAAAAATTCTGGACCAGCCATGAAAAGCATCAAATTATTTCTACGACCTTGAAACCTTAAATAATATCAAGGCCCGGATACATGACCCCTTTGCACTCGAGGTCTGGTTATAAATCATCTTGCACTCGAAAGTAGGATGCCATGTCACTAAGCACTCTAAGTTCTGCACGCATATCGCCAAGCATTATGCAATTAACAAACACGCGAAGAATTCTTTTTATTACAACGTCTCATTCCTAAATGACATCATTCTACACTGTTATCGTAAATAACACCAACCTACAATCATGATTATGAAAAAACCATATTGTGAATCTCAATTATAAATTATAATAAAGAGCAGCGTCTCTCTCTCTCTCTCTCTCTCTCTCTCTCTCTCTCTCTCTCTCTCTCTCTCTCTGTATATATATATATATATATATATATATATATATATATATATATATATATATCCAGACACTTGCTCTTTATTATATATATATATATATATACAAATATATATATATATATATATGTATATATATATAAAATATATATATACATATATACGTGTATATATATACACATATATGTATATATATATATATATATATATATATATATATATATATATATATATAATCTCTTTCCAATCATGCTCAGCGGTATTGAAAGAAATGAGTACTCGGTCCCTCCCCGTCCCTCGAGTAAGGAGAACAAATTGTCATACCCTGGTGTGAGGGGATACCCCGAGAGGTACACTCGGAAACCATAATTTCCCACAAATTACCCAAACTGCCATGTTGTAGTTAGGAAAAGGGGTAGAGGGTTGGGAACGGTTGAATCAGTCTCAGTGCGTGTGTGTATATCTAAATACATAGCCGTCATTTTTGATGGGTCGCTTACGCCATTATTATATAATATATATATATATATGTATATATATATATATATATATATATATATATATATATATATATATATATATATATATATATATATATATATATATAATCTCTTTCCAATCATGCTCAGCGGTACTGAAAGAAATGACTACTCGGTCCCTCCCGGTCCCTCGAGTAAGAGGGAGAACAAATAGTCATTCCCTGGTGAGAGGGGATACCCCGAGAGGTATCTCGGTACACTCGGAAACCACAATCTCCCACAAATTACCCAAACTGCCGTGTTGTAGTTAGGAAAAGGGGAAGAGGGTTGGGAAGGGTTGAATCAGTCTCAGTGCGTATATCTAAATACATAGCCGTCATTTTTGACGGGTCGCTTACGCTATTATTATATAATTGGCATTATCCATCAATACTTACCGATGACTAATATTCTAACAATACACAAATGTATACGTAGTAAGGCAACATACAACTGACATAAGCATGCATATTCATAAGTACGAGTCAGCATAAACAAGATCCGAGGTTCGATCGCAGCCTGTTGCCCCCTAGTCGACCTAGACTCTTTTGACGCCAGCTGATGCTCTAGGTCCTACAGATGGTAAAACAGATCTAGAAACCCACTGATAACAAGAAGGTTCTACCTTTTGTATAGATAGAATAATGAGTAATGAGTGTGGAGGAAAACATAAGATAAAAAATTATACCGAACTTCCAGAGAGAGAGAGAGAGAGAGAGCTCTACCTTTCTTAAAGATGAAATATTTATGGCGGAAAGCGTAGAATATACAATTATCCCGTACTGAGAGAGAGAGAGAGAGAGAGAGAGAGAGAGAGAGAGAGAGAGAGAGAGAGAGAGAGAGAGATCTACCTTTCTTAAAGATAAAATATTTATGGCGGAAAACGTAAAATATACAATTATCCCGTACTGAGAGAGAGAGAGAGAGAGAGAGAGAGAGAGAGAGAGAGAGAGAGAGAGAGAGAGAGAGAGAGAGAGAGAGAGAGATACCTTTCTTAAAGATAAAAATCTGCATGGTGGAAAGCGTAAAATATACAATTACCCCGTACTGAGAGAGAGAGAGAGAGAGAGAGAGAGAGAGAGAGAGAGATATTTAGCTAAATGCTAAAATTAATGTCAGACCAGTTTGCAATGAAGCTCTCTTACTTACGAGGTGTCACACTATCACGTAGCTCTTTTAAGAAATTTTCTTTATAATAAGCAAGTGGGGATGATCCTTCATTTATTAACTCAGCGGTGCACATTAAAAGTGTCAGCGAATGTTTACCCCCAAGGATACGAGTAGATCTTGACGTTGAATGTGGAATTAACGAGATGAACTTCAAATATAGTTTATTTCTGTTCAATAAATCAGCAGAGACTTATCTCGTTGACTTTGGATTTCACAGCATTAAGGATAGCTTTAAAAAGTTCAAAAGATCATATTAGCAGCAAATGTTTTTACGTTGAACAGGCTGACATAAGTCTTTTATTGTTTATATATGAAATATCTGTTTTGGTGTTGTTACTGTTTCTAAAATATTTTATCTTAATTGTTCATTTTTTTCTCATAACGTTTATTTGATTCCTTATTTACCTTCCTCACTGGGTTATTTTTCCCTGTTGGAGCCCTTGGCCTTATAGCATCTTGCTTTTCTAACTAGGGGTGTAATAATAATAATAATAATAATAATAATAATAATAATAATAATAATAATAATAATAATAATAATAATAATAATAAAAGTTGTAATGCATATAAAGTTGGTCAGGAATTATTAATTTTTAACATGACCTGGGATTACATTACTTTTGAATGTCACTTAAAAAGTCACATGCCTTGTATCTTCAAGATTATCTTTTTTTCTTCTTCTTTTTACGTGCGTCTTGAAGAACCTCCACTGTGGATTATGAATTCAGAAATTTACTTCTACACGGTTTTGCAATCTTACCTGATTTCATGATTCTATTAATCGACTGTTCAAAACTTAGTGAATAGTTATACAATATGAATGTTAAAATAGGTTTTTTTTCAATGCTGTGCCTAAATATAGTTTTAGCTTACGTATACGTGATAATTTTGACATAATAGGCACACACACACACA
>NC_090757.1:51308750-51311250 GCF_036898095.1 Palaemon carinicauda | reverse complement strand
CAATAGAAAATGAATTATAACTTCGATAATATGACGAGGATTAAATGTTTCAAAGTATTTCCGGAGAGGATAATTAAAGAGTGTATCCAGGGGTCTGAGTAGAATTTTCTCTTTATAATACGAAATTAACAAAATACACTCGAAAGAAGGTGAATGTTTTCACGGAATACACCAGGGCATAAGGTAAACATATTTCATACAATAAAATACAATGATACACTAACTCTTGGAATACACCAGGGCATGAGGTAAACATATTTCATACAATAAAATACAATGATACACTAACTCTCGGAATACATCAGGGCATGAGGTAAACATATTTCATACAATAAAATACAATGATACACTAACTCAACTATTTAAGCCTAGTGTTAGAGAATTTAAAAAAATATATATCAATTAGGAAAAAAAATAGTTATAGCTAAAAGGGGGATGGATTTCTCACAAATTTTGGATTAACAAATAAGACATGTCTGTTTGTTCTTGAAAGAAATAATGTTCTGTTAGATTCCGGTGAATGACACCGGAAGTAAATTTGATCAGCTTATGTATTATTAGACAGATGATCAAGGGGTTGTGGTAGCTTATTGGAAACGTCGCTACCTAGAAATCTGCTGGACTGGGGTTCGAGACCCGCGCAAGCTCGTTGGTTTCATGTTGTGTCTGTAACGTCACCATCTTTTTGAGCTAAGAATGGGGTGGGGTTGGGGGAACCATTAGGTAGTGCTACTGAGTCGTAGGCAAACATTGCCTTGCCCTCCATGGTCCTAGCTTGGGTGAAGAGGGGGATTGGGCGATGATCATGTGTGTATAGGGCACATAGGGCATTATCCTGCTGGGGTATTGTCACTGTCCTTGCCTCTGCCATTCATGAGTGACCTTTAAACCTTTAATGACGAGCTCTTAACTGTAAATATACAGCAACAAGCCTTAACGATCTAAGTATGAACGACCCGGAAGCTGCACTAAATAATTTTTTGAAGGGGGTGGGGTATATCTCATTCTACCGTTGTCACATAACTATTAGAATTTGTTACTCCTGTTTCATTATCAATATTTTCATAAAATATCTAATACTGAACTCGACAAAAAAAAAAAAAAAAAAAAAAAAAAAAAAAAAAACCAACAACAACAACAACAACAACGATTTATTACAATTACCATCAATAGCCAATATTCAGGAATAACATTTTACCTTCTCAAAAAATGCAGTTGAAATCAAAACTGAGGGATGGGAACATTTTAACTGCGGAAGACTGAAAACAATAAAGTAACGCGTATGTAATGTTCAAAAGATCGCTGTAATTATGAATTATATTTATATGATTAATTACTGCAAAAAGATTATTACGCATTCTTTTCATACAAATTATATATAATATATGAGAGACTTTCTATGGGAGTTCATTATCATCTCCAAAAATATTATTTGCTATTAACTAATCAACTATAATCTTATTAAGCTGAAAATTCTATTAAAGGAAATGGTAAATTTTGTTGTACAATTTATTTCATTTTCCTATTATTGATATAAATTTTCTTGGAAAAGTCTTCTCTTCTACAAAATCCATCACTTGAATCTTGAGTTACTTCTCTAATAAATCTAACTATTAATAAAACTCAACTAGCATCCTGCATGCATTAATATGGAATATTCTAACCCCCAACGATATTCTTGCCATTCTCAAATAAAATTAACTAGCATTTTACCAGTATTAACATATAATACTATCCAACCAGTATCACAGGACATAGCTGATACTTCTCAAATAAAACTAACTAGCAACATACCAGCATTAACATGTACTACTGCCACACTAGCATCACAGACATAGCTGCTAATTCTAAAATAAAATTAACTAGCAACATACCACCATTAACATAAAATACTATCCAACCAGTATCACAGGACATAGTTGCTACTTCTCAAATAAAATAAAACTAACTAGCAATACAATTTAACTAGCATCCTACCAGCATTGCCATAAAATACTATCCAACCAGTATCACAGGACATAGTTGCTACTTCTCAAATAAAAAAAAAACTAACTAGCAATACAACTCAACTAGCATTCTACCATCATTAACATATACTACGATATACTACCATCACACCAGCATCACTGCTCAGAACACTGCTGCTACTACCTATTCTAAAGTCACCAGCAACCAGCACCAGCGAATTAAAAATCTCGCGAGATACGAGCATGGCCCGAGGGGGCTACAAAGGACTCGCATTTTTGTGTGAAAACCGACGACTTGAGGTAAAGTGAGCAACGCTATTTGCATCGCAAAGAGGCTCGGCTCCTTCCCTCCACGTTCCGGGACAGGTAGATGTGTCCTCCCTTGGATCCCCCCCCCCACCCCCCACCCCCCCCACCCCGGCGGATGTGATGGGTCCGTGTGATGTGACCGAGTGTGGATGATGTGTGATGCGGTTGGATAAGTAAAGGTACCGAGCATGACGTGAATGAGCGAAGGCTTACTGCTCCAAAAG
>NC_090757.1:51296250-51303750 GCF_036898095.1 Palaemon carinicauda | reverse complement strand
GCTGATTGGTTAAAATTACTTTTTCCAGCCAATCAGCTATTAGGAAACTTTTCCGAGCTAAAAGGGCACCCCTGGACTCGTAGGGATGCCCCTTTAGCTCGGAAAAGTTTCCTACTAGCTGGTTGGTTAGAATTACTTTGTCCAATCAATCAACTATTAGGAAACTTTTCCGAGCTAAAAGGGTACCCCTGGACTCGCTAGACTGCCCTTTAAGCTCGGAAAAGCTTCGTACTAGCTAATTGGTTAGAATTATTTTGCTAAACCAATCAGCGACTAGGAAACTTTTCCGAGCTAAAAGGGCACCCCTGCGATTCAGTGCAAATGCGCCTCCTTAGAAAAAAAAAATGAGTATAGTTGTTAGTTGATCGTTGTGGGTCGCAGCTGATGTGGGGAAAAAAAGAAAGAAAGAAATGAAGTGCGATTAGTGAAACTAATCCTACGATACTCTCGTTGGAGACTCCTCTTCCTAAACAGTGATTTTCTTATTCTTGATTTTTGGATGCAATCAGATTCTTACATAATTTTGTGGTTTTTCTCACTGCAACATCATAAGTTAGTGGTAGCATAAGAAATTAATTAGAATATAACATAATTTTTCATCTTTTTCAGAGGATTTGAGAACATGAAAAATGCTTTAATAGACGCCACGTGTATATCACCATTTAATTAGAATATATATATATATATATATATATATATAGGCTCTTCGCAATCTCCAAAAGAGATTAGTTCACCAAACTTTCAACTGGGCTCCACAGCGACGCTAGAAGAGTTGGAAGACCCAGACCTACATGGGTTAGGACTATGAAGAGCGAAGAACAAGATGACGAATGGAGAAGTATTGATTTAAAAAGCTCACAATACAGACGACTGGGGAAATCTGAGGCCTTTTGCGTCAATAGGCGCAAAAGGACATTTACACACACACACATATATATATATATATATATATATATGTGTACCGTCGCTTTTACACATATTGTTATAACATCTACAGATGGTCCCCCCATCAAAAGACGCTTTAATTCTGCTCAGAGTCACAATTAAGCAGAAGCATCGGTGGTTCAGTGGTAGAATTCTCGCCTGCCACGCGGGAGGCCCGGGTTCGATTCCCGGCCGATGCAAGAATTTTTTTACCACATGTCATATCTTTCGTCTCTATAAAATCTAAAGGATTTCCTAAACCTAATGGATCAATACAACTAAACTGTTCTAATAGATGGGGGGAATTTTTAAAATCTATGCATATTTTCTTAAGGTAACATTGTTTTAATTTTTTTTTCAAATGTAAATTTTAGAATTTTACAATGTTCAAAATGTAGCTATAAAATTCCTTGGCCAACGAAAGAATTTCATTGTATCTACATGCAGTCAGGAGTAGAATTAAAGTATATTTTCACTGAGAAAGAGTTAATTCTCATGGACCTGGACCAAAAAAAAAAAAAAAAAACTATTACCTTATTATGCAAAGTAAAGAGAATGTCCATGTAGAAGAAGAATAAGAAGAGGAAGAAGAAGGGAAACAATATCAGAGTACTATCGCAGAATTCCATAGCCTAAGTAAATTCTTGCTAAAGGCATTACGACAGGCGAGACGAAGAAGACTCCCCTATACTTCTTACAGGGTTGGTAACTCCGTACATTTTCTGTCCACACGATGTATTTGTGAAGTACGGAGGTCACAAAGTAATTTTCCTTAGTATTAACAGAAAAGGGCTTAATGAGTGTGGTCTCATATAAAGTCAATATGAAGTGTTTATCCCTTTCAGTTTAAAGGCTACAGATAAGGTCAATAAATGGCACAGAATCTTCTGTCTTTGGACCTTATAGCAATTCCCGATTTCTAAAGTCTTTACATAAGAAAGTAATCAGATTTTGCAAAAATAACACTCATGTGTACTTTCGCATTAAATTCATCATCATCATCATCATATCCTTCTACGCCTATTGACGCAAAGGGCCTCGGTTAGATTTCGCCAGTCGTCTCTATCTTGACCTTTAAATCAATACTTCTCCAGTCGGCCTTTTAACTTTTCATTATTATTATTATTATTATTATTATTAGTAGTAGTAGTAGTAGTAGTAGTAGTAGTATCATTATTTTATTACCATTATTACGGTCTAATTTAATGTAATAAAATAATAATAATAATAATAATAATAATAATAATAATAATAATAACAATTATTATTATCATAATAATAATAATGCTGAAAGGTTTAAAGGCTGCTCTTAAAGCTAAATATAGAAACGACTGGCAAAATCTAACCGAGGCCCTATGCGTCAATAGGCGTAGGAGAATATGATGATGATGATGATGATGAATTTAATGCGAATGTAGTCAAATGGACAGTGACATTGCCATAGTTACCAAGACAATACCCTAGGAGACTGACCATATATACATTTGATCAGCGCCCAAGCCCCCTCTCCACGAAAACTAGAACCAGGGGGACCCAGGCAATGGCTGTTAACAGTATTGAAGTTGCAACCGTGACAGACATATTGAAGAGTAAGCAGACGGATGGAGAAATGAAGGGGTGATCCTAGAAATCTAACATTAAATAAACATGACAATATCTCTAGTGTCGTTGGAATATAAAGTTACTCTCAGCGTTCATTATGCATGTTGCATAAGATTTTTCATAACTCTGACCATCCTTTACATTCAGATTTCCCTGGACAATTCTGTCCTGTTCGTAATACTAGGCAGGCAGTTAATTCTAATAGTCAGGCCTTCTCCATCATGAGGCTCAATACGACACAGTATTCTAGAAGTTTTATTCCAGCTGTTACCAAGTTGTGGAATGATCTTCCTAATCGGGTAGTTGAATCAGTAGAACTTTAAAAGTTCAAAGTTGGAGCAAATGTTTTTATGTTGACCAGACTGACATGAGTCTTTTTATAGTTTATATATGACCTTTCTGTTTTTGACGTTGTTAATAGTTTATATAGGACATATCTGTTTTGACGTTGTTACTGTTTTAGAATGATTTATTGTTAACTTGTTCTCATCATTTATTTATTTCCTTTCCTCACTGGGCTATTTTTCCCTATTGGAGCCAGCCCTTGGGCTTAAGGCATCTTGCTTTTCCAACTAGGGTTGTAGCTTGGCTAGTAATAATAATAATTTCGCGCAGTGTCTACCACCGTTAGAAGGGAGGTAATTAAATGGGAATAATTAATTAAGTTTTTTTTGCTTCAATTTAAATCCTAATTCTCTTTTAGGTTTGATCCAAACGAAGATAATGATAATAATCCAAAATATACCTTTGGAATATGTCAAAACAATCTATACGTAAATAACTTTGTTAAAATTTTTTAAGGAATATGTCAAAATAGTCTATAAGCAAACAATTTCTTTTTAAATGTTAAGGAATATGTCAAACAGTCTATAAGTAAACAGTTATTTTTTCAAAAAATGTTAGGGAATATGTCAAAACAGTCTAAACGTGAAAAAAAAAAATTAAATGTTAAGGAATATATCAAATAGTCTATAAGTAAACAGTTTTTTTTTTCAAAAAATGTTAGGGAATATGTCAAAACAGTCTAAAAGTAATTTTCTTTTAAATATTAAGGAATATGTCAAAACAGTCTATAAGCAAAAAACTATTTTAAAAAAAATTAAGGAATATGTCAAAATAGAGTCTATAAGAAGACAATTTTCTTTAAAAACTCGTAAAAATTAGCTGAACCTTTTATTTGTCCAATCCGTCTAATAACTATCCATCTCGAATCAAATATACTGATAAACAATTTATTATATCACCAGAAACGACTGAAACGTTTTTAAGTGATTCCTTTTCAGTATTAAAAATTTCGGTTTAACTTGAAGGAAATTGATGATGCTACATGGTTAAATAAGAATAATTTTAGTTGACGATATAATTTTACGGTTTTAGTGTAAGAAAAATAAAAAATCAAGCTGAAATACCACAATCACACACACACACACACATATATATATATATATATATATTATATATATGTGTACATATATATATATACACATATATATACTGTATATATATATATATATATATATGTCAATGGTACATCACAATTATGTATCCATTTATACGTAGTTTTTCTCCGGCAAAATGATACTCTCTCTCTCTCTCTCTCTCTCTCTCTCTCTCTCTCTCTCAAAAAGAAACCAGTTTCACTTGCACTACTCCGACCTCCGACTCTGAAAGACTTATTCCCTGACCTCTCTCTCTCTCTCTCTCTCTCTCTCTCTCTCTCTCTCTCTCTCAAAAGGAAAAGAAAAAAAAAGGTTTTACTTTCATTACGTGAACAGAGTAAAACTTTGCCTTCACTCCCCATCTCACGCCTCCCCTTTCTTCCCCTCTTTCTCCCTCTCAAAGTGTCAGGGAAAAAGACTGCCTTCTTCAGAGAGTATTTTTTTCATTTGATCCCCTTTTTTTCCTTTATCGTTTGTCTTTGATATAAGAACTCTCTCTCTCTCTCTCTCTCTCTCTCTCTCTCTCTCTCTCAGTAGACATATATGTGGCCTTATGCCAGCATAGACTCTTACTACAGGGGCCCCTTTAGAGTAACTCTCTCCCTCCCATCAACACAAAACCTCCTCCTTCTCCTACATCTAACACATTACCCTTTCTCGATTCCTAATTCCAACGCCCTACCCCTTCCCCTCCCTTCTCCTCCTCCTCTGGCATCTTGTCTTCCTCCTTGCAATCCACCAGATCCCCTACCCCCACCCCATCCCCCCTCCCACTCTGTCAGGGCCCTGTCCGGGACGCGCTAATAGCCCAGGATCCAATCGTCCCAATCTAATTGTCACGTCTGATGTGTGCTGGAGTGGTGGCTCCAAGGAAATGAGCGGTTCTCGGCCCGTTTGCTTTTCATTTGGCCTCTCTCTCTCTCTCTCTCTCTCTCTCTCTCTCTCTCTCTCTTCTCTCTTCGAAAATCCTTGTTAACTCAAATTTGATCTATTTCACTCTTGTACTCCAAACCTCTGAGAGAGAGAGAGAGAGAGAGAGAGAGAGAGAGAGAGATAAAAACGATTTTATTTGGTGGGGTCATGCGGTTTTAGATGAGCTCTATATCTCTTTCCACTTCTTTGCTCAGTGAGAGAGAGAGAGAGAGAGAGAGAGAGAGAGAGAGAGAGACTATTTGCCGGGGTCGTGTGGTTTTTAAGAGTGAAGCCAGGGGACTCCATTAACTAAATGTATTCAGCGAAAAAGCGCTGATAAATCACATCTGTTTGACTGGCTACCGCAGGCAGCAATGTGCGGGAGATCTCATCATTATTCACTTCCTCCTCCTCCTCTTCATCTTCCTATTTTATTCGTTAATCACTTTTAATCAGCTCCAGTTACTTATCACATCCTTTCTTTCTGTGTTTGTTTCCTTTAAGTTTTTTATAGCTACATAGAAATGACAATTCTTAGTATCCAGGGCTACATCGCTCTAGACTATAGCACTCGGACACTACTGTAGTTTACTCTCTCCCATTCTTATGAATGACATCGATAGTCTCTCTCTCTCTCTCTCTCTCTCTCTCTCTCTCTCTCTCTCTCTCTCTGTCTTTTAAATGATTTTGATAGGATTCCTGAGTCTGTCTATCTGTCTGTCTGTCTCGGAAGAGCCTCAGGCTCGTTAAGGGACATGTATGTCTCATGGCCGCTTGTCCTCCTGTTTCGTCCGGGCGTGATTAATGAGCGGTGACTTGACAAAGGTTCAGCGGAGAGAGAGAGAGAGTGAGAGAGAGAGAGAGAGAGAGAGAGAGAGAGATTGTTTGCTGTCTTATGAAGACCATGGTAGCAATAACAACTTAGGAGTTGAGGATAGAGATGTCTGGGAGGGGGGTAGGGGGGAGGTGAGGACTCTGAGCAACAAAATAGATTGAGGTAAATCAAAATAATTCTCTCTCTCTCTCTCTCTCTCTCTCTCTCTCTCTCTCTCTCTCTCTCTCTCTCCTAATGGTTACACGTGTTATAGAAGCCTTCGGCGTTCGCGAATTTTAAAAGGTGATAATTTTTAAATGAATTTGAACAGATCCAATATTGGTAAATTATTATTATTATCATTATTATTATTATTATTATTATTATTAGTAGTAGTAGTAGTAGTAGTAGTAGTAGAAAATTAAGAACATTAGCAGGCAAGGGAAATCGATTGTTGCAGTAGAAGAGGGGAAAGGGAGAGAGAGAGATGAGAATGATGATGTAGAGGGAGAGCGAGAAAGGGTAGGGGAGGTGAGGGGGGGATGAGAAAAGAAAAAAGAATGATAGAAGGCCAGGATTTCCCTTCTACATTTCTGTAGTTGTCATGAGAGAGAGAGAGAGAGAGAGAGAGAGAGAGAGAGAGAGAGCACTAACAGCATCAGCAACGCAACTCCAAGGGGGGTCCCCCACGGAGGAAGTAGAGAAAGAGATTGAGAAAGAGAAAGATAGAGGGAGAAGAGATGATGGAGGTAGGGAGGGAGAGAATGGTCCCCCCTCCCGAGAGAGAGAGAGAGAGAGAGAGAGAGAGAGAGAGAGAGAGAGAGAGAGAGAACCATAGTCGAGCCACAGTGATCACAGTGTCGGCGACGGTAGCAGCCTCCAGTAGCCCTGCTCAGGTCGTGCGGGAGAGGAGAGAGTCTTTTGGTGACTAAAGCTCTCTTTTCTTTCTCTCCCTCTCTTTCCCTCTTCCTCTCCCACTCTCTCTCTCTCTCTCACACACACACCACACACACTCCCCATGATCTCGTCCTAACAATCACGCCGTCGTCGCTGAGCTGAGCCCAGGCCCTCAGTCGTACCGTGGCACTCGTTGAGGTAGCACGCGACCAAGAGGCCCTCCGCCCCGGAGAGCGTGTGGTCGGGCCATCTCGCCTCTACTCACTCCCTCTCTCTCTCTCACTCTCTTTATACCTGTAATCGCAGTGCGCGCTTCGGTGACGAATCTACCGTCGCTAGATAGATATATTTATATACGCCAACTGCAATCACCGAAATGCAATATTGCTAAAGTGGTTTGGTTCGAGATTTTAGTGCGCGTTTTCCGCCGCAGGGAAAACCCCGGATGAAATAGAAACATTGGATTTATCGAGGTAAATGTGACTCTTAACCTAATGAACATAAGGGATTTATTTTCTGGATTCGCTAAACTTCGTTGTGACGAGTGTGTAGGAAGATTGGGCGAGTGACATTTAATCTGTGCGAGGATTACAAACTAATAAGCAGAAGAACTAATAACAAAAAAGGAAGAGAACTAATATACAAGGAAAAGTGACAACAATAACAAACTAACGAGAAAGAAGAGAGACGGTGGAAAACGCACGAACACCGACGCGGATTCAACGTGTGTTTATGTTTTAAGTGACCAACTGTTGAGCTGCCGATTCACGGCAACTTTTGGACTGGAGCTTTTTTCTTTCTATAAAAAGAGCAACGCAAGACTTCCGTTTAATGTCTATTTCACTATCTTTCTCCGTGTCCCAGTATCTGTCTATCTGTTCGTCACTGTCTCTCATTTACTAGTTGCTCATC
>NC_090757.1:51288750-51291250 GCF_036898095.1 Palaemon carinicauda | reverse complement strand
CATATATATATATATATATATATATATATATATATATATATACTCAATGAGAATAGATATATCTGGGAATTTACAATAAACTGATAGCCGTTTGCTGACTATTTTATCTGTAATTATTGTTAATAATAATAATACTAATAATAATAATATTAATAAAAAATAATAATAACAATAATAATCATAATTAGTCAAAATAAAAAAATAATCAAAATAATATTTTTAAATCATATTAATGTAATGATACAGATAACAATAAAAATAAAAATATTGTCTAAAATCAATATTATTATTGATATTATCAATATCATCATCATGATTATGATTATTATTATTACTATTATTATTATTATTAGCACTATTATTATTATTATTATTATTATTATTATTATTATCATTATTATTATTATCATTATTATTACAGCTGGGTAGATAAGCTATAACGTATCATCATATATATTCTAAGTTCCAGCATCGAATTACATAATTTTGGAGCAGCTTTTCTCAGCATCACAGGTATTAATCGGATCCTGTTTACCAGGTTAAATAGTGTATGTTTAGCAAGATTTGAATGCAAATCAACATGAAATTCATGATACATCTATGAAATACTTTCCGATTTCCGGGTTCATATGTTTTAGAATAGACATAATTAATACGGTACTTTAAATAGTTGATACACGGAATTGAGCAATCATTTTGAATATGTTTGTGTGTGTATATATATATATATATATATATATATATATATATATATATATATATATACATATACATATATATATATATATATATATATTACATATACATGCATATATATATATATATATTACATATACATACATATATATATATATATATATATATATATATATATATATATACACACATATATATATATATATCTACAGTATATACATATAATTAAACCATTTCTAGTCAACTGCAGGACAAAGACTCCTAGACATGTCTATAGTCATGTCTACGTTCACTGCCGATTTATGATGAGGGAGATTTTAGTCTGACCGCTTACAACAAACCCACCTAGTATGGGTGATCCTGACTAGTACATCTTTGGTGATCATGGCAATATATAGACCCTTTCACCACGTTACGGCATCCCAATTCAGAACGCGATATATATATATATATATATATATATATATATATATATATATATATAAGCGGACACAATCACAGTACAGGTATGAACAATCGCCTAGCAGAGATTTACAGTCATGACAACAATACGGCGAGATAACAAAAGCATTTCACCATTCGGAGATAGTTTTGATGTATGATGAGCAGGACCACAGCGTCTTTGATCTGATCGAGGAAAAAAAAAAACTGAAGGAAGAATATGAGAGGAAATAAGAAAAGTGAAATAACCTAGATGAAACAACGGAATAAATCGTGTTTGTTAGAACTTCATATGAGATTACGTCAATTTTGGATTGGTAAGATTAAATGGTAAAAAAGTGAATAATTTAAAAAAAAAATTACAACGAAGATTTTTTTTTCAAAATCTATCGATTGAAAAAGCGGGAAAACCATTGAAATATGAAAATGAAAAAAATATAATTTTTTTTAATCATCATTCGATTGAAAAATTGGAAAATTTATGAGATTTACAGATAATAAACCGATAGAATTATAAAAATTCTAGATTAATAGCTGATCCTAATAAACTGAAATATTTCATCAGTCACATGCAAATGTTAAAGGGAATAATGATCGGCCAGAAATATTTTACTTCATTATCACTATTTGTAATATGCTTATATTTTAGGGTATTGAAATGAAATAAAAACCTATGATGGATGACACATATGAAGGTATAAAGATGTAAATCTCATGAAGCAATGACTATATAGAATAATAACGTATAAAAAATTAAATATTTATCTGTTCCCTAAAACTAAATCTAAAATAATAAAATTAATATAAACGGCCATACCAAATATGTTAGACAACATTAATCAAACACTCAAAAACAAGTCACAGACATCTGTATTTTAATACACATACAACCGCGCAAATTATTATTCATTATAAAATAGAAATTTATTGATTTCTGCCTGGAGGCCAGAGAAGTATATAGGCAATAACCGTCTTGCATATACCCTTACCTTTTCGAAAGGGCGGCGTCAGAATCTAATACCCGGCCGGATATGGTCTAATGTTCTAGGATGAGGCTACTAATGTCATCTAGCGGCCATGACTTAAAGTACTGCTGAAGTCAACAAAATCCAAATGTTTTTAAAAGGAGCGTGCCTATGCTACGGCCCCTGGTCAGGAGTCGAACCTCTCTCTCTCTCTCTCTCTCTCTCTCTCTCTCTCAATCAAGGATAGACATGCGCACTAGCGTGCATCGCATCCATAACTCGTAAGGGACCGCTTATGCCCGGCATACTCAAACGATTTGAACAAACACCCTTTATCATTAACAGGTTTAACGGATTCATGTTTTCGCTTCCAGGAATTGCACAAGTAAACGTGGAGA
>NC_090757.1:51268750-51276250 GCF_036898095.1 Palaemon carinicauda | reverse complement strand
CAGAAAATCTTCGAACTGTAGATAAGACTGATACGTGATATAGGTTCTCGTAGGTTTGCATTACATTTTCATATTTCTTTGTTTCAAAGAGCATGTCTTTGTGTTTATCTTTATTATGTAATGTTTACGTTACTATTTTCCGATGATAATGGCATTATTATCACTACTATTACTAGCCCTTTTACCCCCCGGCTATTTGGAACTTTCCAACCCTTAACCCCCAGGGGTTATTTTTGTTTTCAAGCACATTTTGCAGTATATATATTTTTTTTTAATTGCTCTAACAGCCTTAATTTTCGTCATAGAGAGGTCCGATTGGTCTCATTCCCTTGGAAAATGCCTGAAGTTTCTCAATTAATTATAAAAAAATATGCAAAAAAAATGTAAAATAGCAGTTTTTTGCAAGGACGTACCGGTACGTTCATGGGGGTAAAGGGATGAGTTTTGTGATACGTACCCTAGTATACGCGACCCGCCAAAAATGACGCCTAACTATTTTGATTGATATGCATACACAAGCACACACAGCCCCCTCTCAACAGGATATGACTAGTCCCTTTTCCTTCCCCGACGGACGAGGAGAGCTAAGCTACAACCCTAGATGGAAAAGCAAGGGCTCCAACAGGGTAAAACAGCCAAATGAGGAAAGGAAATAAGGAAATAAATAAACGATATGAGAAATAATGAGCAATTAAAATATAATATATATTTCATATATAAACTATAAAAAGACTTATGTCAGCCTGTTTAAAATATAAACATTTGTTGCAAGTTTGAACTTTTGAAGTTCTTCCGATTCAACTAGCCGATTATGAAGATCATTCCACAACTTGGCCAAAGCTGGAATAAAACTTCTAGAATACTGTGTAGAATACTACAAAATAGACTAAAAAGTTCTTGCCACAAAATTTACAAGTAATTATAATGATAAACACTGATAGTCTTCGAAATTTTGCCAAGTTCGTTGTGACGAATTCTATGCATCAGAAATTCAATGTAAAATTCATACACAAATGAATGAACAAATGAATAAATAAATAACCAAACAAATAATCAAATGAATATCTTCTGTTAATATCAAAACTAAACAACTAATGGAAGTTGGAACATACATTGTAAAAATTACAATTGCAAATAATTATAATTATAAAAACTTAATAGTATTTAAATCATTGGAAAATGTCTTTAGTTAACGTTAAAACCAAACAGATAATGGAAGTTCGAAATGACATTATAAAATTTACAAATAATTAGAATTATTTATAATCATAAAAAAAAATGAATAATCTTCAGTTCATGGTTAATTTCGTTATGGCGAATTCTATGCATCGTAAATTTAATAATTCAAGAATTCACTCAACATCCCTGGTTTTGTAGGCAACTGCGTATAGACAACTTATCTTTTCTTTCACAGCCTGGAATGTCAAAATTTTTGCATGTTGTGTTATACGGACCAAGCGCTTGCGGGTCTAGACAAAATCCTTTACGCAGTGTTTCCCAACCCTGGGGTAAATTACCCCCGTGGGGTAATGGACCCGTATTTTTGGGGTAATCAAGATGTTCTTAAATTGAGTTATTCACATTCCCATAATCATTGCCATAATTCATATACAAAATCTGCAATAATTATTTTATAGGAAAACTCAATTTTAACATTGCTGTAAAATAGCGGGCTACATGATCCATACAGTAATACAGTTCATCAGGTGGCTGCATAAAAACATCCGATGTTACCGGGTATATGTTCAATGGGGTAATTGATTAGTTGGAAATACAATTTTGGGGTAATCATTTAAAAAAGGTTAGAAAACACTGCTTTACGGGAACAGATAAACGTCCAATCCAGTTAAATCATATTTACACTAATGTACCCGAACCTTCAAAAATCATGTCTAAATATATGGACAGATATGCACACACACAGATTCAACCCTTTCCATTCCTTCCCCCCTTTCCTAACTACAATCCGCTGGAGTGTGATTTCCGAGTGTACCTCTACAGCTAGCCCCTCCCAACAGGATATGACTACTCCGTCATCTCTTTAAGCGTGACAGGAAATATATATATATATATATATATATATATACACATTCATTTATATATACATAGATAGTCAGGCACTTACTTTTTATCATATATGGAATATAAAAAATTCTGAAAAAAAAAACTATGAAAAACTGAAAAATAACGGACAAAAGCTATGCGAGATTACTCTCAGCGTTATGACTAAATAAACATCAGAACGTAACATAACATCCGGTGTACACTCGTTACAAAAGACAACGCGAAGAACATTACGACGAATGATAAGTGCACATAAATAATCGCTCATTCTACTGACCTTTTTATCTTTATTTACACGGCACTCAGTTCATCATCGCCTCCAAAATGTCAAAATAACAGAGAACAAGGGAGGTGTGAATTCGTCCCGACAGATGGCGACACTTGTATTTCATCACCGGAATCTAAATAACGAGAACATCGTAATTTGGTACTATTCGGCACTGGGGCTTTGGAGGCCATTCAGGGCCAAGGTGAAGCATTATGGGAGACTCCCCCCGCTTTTACAGTTTGAATCTAAAAGTTATGAGAGGTTGGACAGCAAAATGAAAAGGAGAATGCAAGTATAGTTGATAAAAAGTGGGTGCAAATAACCTTTCGTTGTGCCTTCAGTTCAATGCGGGAGGTGTACTGATTTATTGTAGGTCAATCGGTAAACATAAAGAGAGAGAGAGAGAGAGAGAGAGAGAGAGAGAGAGAGAGAGAGAGAGAGAGATTTGTAACACACGTTAAATTTTCGATTACACTGATCAATGCATCCTCAACAGTATTATTCAGTCACGATACGTGTACTGACTGTACATTCAAATTTACAAAGAAAAAAAAAAATCCAACCTCAAAACCTCAGCAAAGCACCAATTTCCTGTAACACCAGCAACGCTAACAAAACTTCTTAACTATAAAAACAGCCATAAAAGAGGAGAAAAAATTACTTTATAATAAATTTAATGAAAATAATTAAAATGAGATATGGAAAAAAAGAATAGTTCGCAATAACGTTACTTACTTACCTTCCCTCTCGGTATTCAAGATATGTAGACGTCTGTAAAAGAAAGAAAATGAAATCATTGACAAGTTATAATTAGGGCTATTTATATGTATATATGAATACGAACATAAATACATAATACGCACCTAGATATATGCGTCTGATTATTACGGTATAAATACAAACAACAGTTACTTCCCGCGTCTTTCCAGAGAATGACATAGGCCTATGGCACTTACCTTAAAACTTTCTGTTCATTAGAGAGCCTAAGAATAATAAAAAAAAAAAAAAAAAACCTAGTGCGTATGCTTCAATATCTAATATACCTGAACTGCAGAAAAGCCTCATTGTATCACCTTAAGAGTAAAGTCAGTGAAAATACTTCACTTTTAACTAGCATATCATATATGAATTGGCACTTGACGGGAATGTTTGTGTGTGTGTGTGTGTGCGTATGTGTGTGTGTGTGTGAGAGAGAGAGAGAGAGAGAGAGAGAGAGAGAGAGAGAGAGAGAGAGAGAGAGAGAGTTAGCTATCGTGGATGGATTGGATTGATCTTATCATCGCCAGCCGGAGACTCAAAATTTAGCGACCTATGATAATTCTTATGCTGAAAATAAATCATAGTCCTCGTAATTCCGAAATGAAAAAATGGACTATTAAGAGTGAGAACAAAATATGGGGCATCCCCATCGCCTTCCATTTATATAATAATAATGATAGCAACGTCGATAACATATGAAATATAACAAAGAGCCATTCAGTGCCACAAACATTCCTAAAAATGGCACTTCACCTGAGCAGTGAGTTAGCGTTCGGCACTATGAGAGGACATGTCACTATAGCCCTGGAGTTGTCAATGCTATTTATTGTTGTGACCCAAGAAAACCTGTTTTTCTTTGGCACTATTTAAAGATTTAAAGGCCTCTCATGAATGGCAGAGGCAAGGGACAATATCAATGCCATAGCTGGCAGGACAATGACCTATAGACTG
Source organism: Palaemon carinicauda (assembly GCF_036898095.1). NCBI lineage: Eukaryota > Metazoa > Arthropoda > Malacostraca > Decapoda > Palaemonidae > Palaemon > Palaemon carinicauda. Next base: position 51,272,208 of record NC_090757.1, on the reverse strand, counting down.
ACCATATATACAAATGATCAGCGGCCAAGATCCCCTCCACCCAAGCTCCGACCAGGGAGGGTCAGGCATTGGCTGCTGGGAACTCAGCAGATAGACCTATAAGCTCCCAAAACAACGCCCTACCCCAACCTTAGCTAATAAAAGAGGTGAAGTTGCAGATATTACAAGAAAATAACGAGTTTGAGCGTGACTCGAACCCCAGTCCGGCAGAACACCAAGCAGGGACGTTTCCAATAGATCACCAAGCAGAATAACGATCATTGTCGAAAATTCTTCACGAAAACCTGACACTGAACTTTGCGTAATCAGTATACCTTCACAGCAACATATAGGCTACATGCAAAAACATCCACATATATAAGAGTGTGTTTGTCAAAGATGAGATGTAATTCGAAAGACTAAGAGAAATTCTGAACGAATTGAAAATATACAATTCTGTGACATTATAACTGAAAAAGGCCCAGAATCCTGAAATAGCAAGTGGACGCTGAACGTGAATACAAGAAAAAAAATATTTTTTTGTGGAGAAAGAAAAGTACAAAAATCTCAGGAATGAAGAGCGTTAAAAGATGAAGGGCAAAGGATAGCTCGAGTTAAATTCCAAATGTCACCGATTTGTAAAGGTAAAATGCCACTGAATATGAAATGACAATTAACTGCAAAAGTCAGGTGAGAAATCAAACTGGAGGAAAGATACTAAGCCAATCCTTTGCGGTAGAAAAATACACAAAGAAATGACATTATTTTTAGCATAGCACCAACAAATGGAACGATGAAAAGAAGAGGAAATGGAGCAATGCAAAATTGAATTATTATTATTATTATTATTATTGTTATTATTATTATTATTATTATTAGCGACCTGTCGAAAATGACTGCTAAATATTTAGAAATATATCCACACACAGGCAGACACACCCTCCTCTCACCAGGGTATGACTACTCTCTCTCCCTAACCGAGGGACGGGGATAGCTATGCGTGACCGTTATATATATATATATATATATATATATATATATATATATATATATATATATATATACAGTATATATATATATATATATACATATATATTTACATATATATACGGTATATATATATATATATATATATATATATATATATATATACTGTATATATATACATACATATATATACGGTATATATATATATATATATATATATATATATATATATATATATATATATACTGTATATATATACATACATATATATATATATGTGTGTGTATATGTATATATATAATTAAATATATATACTGCATTTATATATATATATATATATATATATATATATATATAAAACCAGGAACTTGCTCTCCATCATATAGGTGAGATTATTATATAGACATCCACTACAGACCATATTTGCTGTGCGCTTTTCAATACACAAAGCATTAATTATTATTTTGGATTTTTTATCGCTATCTTTCATATGACTATTAGCATAGAAGTTATGTGAGTTTCCTAAACAGCCAAAACGCAAATGACAGTAATAAAGTACCACACTGAAATGAAATCTAAAATGATTGAATATCATGAAAATATGTTAATTATCAGTACCTTCTACCACAAAATTTCTATTGTTTTTTTTTTATTGATAATCTCTGCTACTTTTTTTTTTTTTTAATATTTGATGAATCTACGAACAAAATTTCATATGATTATAATTCATTTTCATATATTATTATAACATTTATACTCATTTTTTTTAATGAGGCACATTTGCACTGACTAGCGGCGGTGCCCTTTTAGCTCAGAAAAGTTTCCCCCTCTCTGATTGGTTAGATATATCTTTTCCAATCAATCAGCGATACGGAAACTATTCCGAGCTAAAAGTGCACACCTGCGAGTCGGTGCAAATCTGCCTCACTAAAAAGAACTGGCTATAGTTCAGAAGTTACTGAGATTAATAAACCCCAGATTAGTTATGAAAACGTTTAGTGTACGCGACCCGTCAATATTGTCGGCTAAATTGTTAAGATAGATTTGTACACACACAGATTCAACCCTCCCCCCTCCCCCTTTCGTAACTACAACCGCTCTCGTCAGGGTATGACTACCTCAACTTCCCAAACCCGAAGGACGGGTGACCGAGTAGACATATGTCTGGCAATGCTACTCAGCGTGACCGGAAAAAATATATATATATGTATATATATGCATATATAATTATATATATATACATATATATACTGTATATATATATATATATATATAAATATATACTGTATATATACATATATATATATATTAATATATATATATATATATATATATATATATATATATATATATATATATATGCATATATAATTGTATATATACACAAATATATAAATATATATATATATATATATATAAATATATATATATATATATATATATATATATATAAATATATATATATATATGCATATATAATTATATATATACATATACATATATATATATATATACAGTATATATATATATATATATATATATATATATATATATATATATATATATATATATAGCAGACACTTAATACTGATGTTGTAGTACATGATGGAAGATAGGAAACAGGAACACAGTTGAATTAGAAGGGTACAAGGTGGTTGCAGTTAGGTATCGAAGGGGTGTTGCAAAGACCCTTTCGTAAAACCTACAGTGCATAGCTTGAGGAGTACTGAAGGCAAAGAACTCGAGAAAAGGGAGAATAAACGCGGGGAAATAATCTTAGCAGGGTTGCTGTGGCCTGATCGGTAACGTCTCTGCCTGGTGTTTCCCAGTCGGAGATTCGAGTCCCGCTCATACTCGTTAGTGCCATTAGTGTCTGCAACCTTACCATCCTTGTGAGCTAAGGTTGGGGGGTTTGGGGGAGCCTATAGGTCTATCTGCTGAGTCATCAGCAGCCACTGCCTGGCCCTCCCTGGTCCTAGCTTGGGTGGAGAGGAAGCTTGGGCGCTGATCATATAATATATGGTCAGTCTCTAGGACATTGTTCTAATTGCTAGGGCATTGTCATTGTCCCTTGCCTCTGCCATTCATGAGCGACCTTTAAAACCTTTAAATAAGAAAATAAGCTGAATTTTTATTATTATTATTATTATTATTATTAAATTAAATTGAAAATATCCGAATACTGATTTACTAGAAAAAAATATGATTGAATAATCAAATAGAAAAAAATGAAAAAATAAAAATCAAGGAAAAAAAAAATTTAATAACATAATTGACGGAATAATCAATTAAAAAACTATATAACTTTACATAAATAAAAAAAATCAGGAAAAAACTAGAAAAGGAAAAACATCAAAAAAATATTACCGATTAATGAATTATAAAAGAAACAATTTCACAAAAAAAAAAATCCTGAAAAAAATAAATAAATTAATAAAAAATAACAAAACACCAACTATCAAGATTACAAATATGAAATGTATGAAATCGAT
>NC_090757.1:51253186-51263186 GCF_036898095.1 Palaemon carinicauda | reverse complement strand
AAGGAAAGCCCCGGGGCTGGAGCAAGCCCTGCCTAGCCTGGAATAGGCCTAAAGAGAAAATAATACATTAACTGGCAACCCTCAGAGTAGTCTCCCTTTGGAACAAAAGACCGGATGAAAGTATAAGTAAGAGATGACTTAATAAGTAGATCAAGAAAAATTAAAAATAATGAAACTCCCTTTAAAATAAATAGCAATGTTTCTTTCCTGTGACGCTCAGCGGCATTGCCAGACGTTTGACTACTCGGTTTCTTTCCGTCACACGGATGGGGGGAGAGGAGAGAGGAAGTAGTCATACTCTGGTGAGAGGGAGTACCCGGAGGCCACAAACTCACAAAAATTGCCAAAACTGCAGTGTTGTAGTTAGGAAAGGGGGGAGGGGGGATGGGAAAGGTTGAATCTAGAGTAGGCCTATGTGCGTGTAAAAGGATCATACATTAGAGGATTTAATAAAAAAGGGTATCGTGGAACTGACATGGACAAATAAAATGAAATGGATGAAAGTAAAAAAAAACAAGAAATTAATAGAAAGCGAACAATTCATTAGCCACAAGAAAAATTTCCCGAGCCAACATGAAAAAAAACTGAAATAAAAGTGATTCACTTGAAACAGAAATGAACACAACTGAAACTTACAGGAATCAATAGTAAATGATGTAAGTAACAGGAGAAAAACTTAAAATTCAGATATTATGAAAGTGAAGGATAAGAAGAAAATAATAAGCAGAGTAATAATAATAATAAAAAAAAAACGAAAATTAAAGGATGCAAATCATGAACTGAAATGTCCGCTTACACTAAAAAAAAAAAAAAAAAAAAAAACTAGGTAGTTATTACGTCAAGAAATTGTATATCATAGAAACAAAAAACTTCAATAATCTCTGCTATGTAAAAACGATCAAGTGGCTGGCTATATATATATATATATATATATATATATATATATATATATATATATATATATATATATATATATATATATATATATATATATACATACATATATATATATATATATATATATATATATATATAGTGAATATATAAATATATTTCTTTCCGGTCACATTTAGGTCTCAACGTCCCTCAGGTAGGGGGTAAGGGGTGTAGTCATACCCTGGTGAGAGGGGAGTGCATGTATGCATATCTATCTATTTAGCCGTCATTTAGACGGGTCGCGTACACTAGTAGTAGTAGTAGTAGTAGTAGTAGTAATAATAATCATAATAATAATAATAATAATTATTATTATTATCATTATCATTATTATTATTATCATCATCATTACCATTATAAAATAATGAAAGCCACATAAATTATTTGGAAATTAATATAAAGAGCAAATATATAAAGCTTACGACTTAATGAACATGAAAGGATGGAGACAGCACAAAAAAAAAAAAAAAAAAAAAAAAAACATCTTAGCAAAAGATAAATATCACTTGAGGAAAATAACGGTCAAATTATAGTCTCATACTTATATATAAGTACATAATTATATCTCATTCTAACCTAGCATAGTTAATTAAGTGACCGGGACGTCCAATTAATAATTTCTCCCCCTAAGAGGATAACGTCAGGGACGCCAATTGGCGGAGATGAGGACCTCCGCGCATCCCCAGTGGCTGGGGATTAGATCCTTTCCAGGCCATCTGATTTACATTTCCCCACTTATGGAAATCCCCAACTGGTGGGGCCATCACGGACGGACAGAGAGAGAGAGAGAGAGAGAGAGAGAGAGAGAGAGAGAGAGAGAGAGAGAGAGAGAGAGAGAGAGTTTCAGCTGTTATGGCATTGTAGATTTAATATGCTGTAAGAAGCTTACTTCAGGCAAGTTATAATTCCATAAAGCACTGTGTCATTCGTCTGAAGCGCTAATGAAAGCCTTAATAAATACAAATAAACTCTTCTTTATTTCCTCACACTTCTTCATTTTCATGACGCAAAAAATCCAGACATTATTACCAACGCATTTCAAGTTGATCATTCTATTTTCTTCTCATTTTTTCCCCCCTTCAGTCATTCTGTTCATCTTCTTAGCCAGGTAGGTAGGTATTAAATAGACAATTACACAAAGTGTGCAAGCCACGGGCTCTTGCACTAATGGCAGCCCGTAAATGGGAAATTCTTGGCCATGTTCCTCACGATTCTTAAGCACCAGGATATATAATCAACTTTCTATGAACCTAACGTAATGTTCCTAAATGTATCATCGAAAAGTGACGCGTGATCAAAATGAAGAAAATATATCGAATATTGATTTAATGAATGGAGTATAAATCAAACAGTATGGCATTTTAGAAACAGTAAGAAATGGGTTAAATAGTCCTACATACCAGAAGGGTAATTGCTTTAGTTCTTAGTATTTATTAATAGACATGAAGGGAAAATAAGAAGAAAAGAGAAGAGGCACAGACGTAATCTATAATGTCCTTCTCCTCCCCAAGGACCCTATAATAGGATATGAAGGGAGAAAAAGACTGGCAGCTGACAACAAAATCGCGTGGCAAATAAACGCACTGGGTGTCAACAGCAATCTCCTCTCTCTCTCTCTCTCTCTCTCTCTCTCTCTCTCTCTCTCCTCTCCTCTCTCTCTCTCTCTCGACTTTTCAGTCACCGACGGCCATGTGTCCCATATGTCTTTATTGTCTGGTTCTTTGACTTTATTGATCTCACAGAAAAAGAGGAATAGAATCAAAAGGATATAAAAACTAAGTTGGATTTATGGATAAGAGGAAATAAGAAAGATGGAAGCAAAACCTCTGAAAAATCCGCGAAAAATAGAGAAGATGATAAACGGTCATGTTAAACTATCAGGAAGTTTAACGAAGCAGATCGCAAAAAAAAAAAGAGAAGACCAGGAAGATAAGCTACTCCAACTCCATCGGTCCTCCTTAATAATTGAACAATAATCCCACTGGGTAAAGCTAGTCATTGCATGAGCCTTAAAACAAATACTCACGAAGGCAAGAAATCATTTGTTGCAAACTGGAAAGAAGAAGATGCCGCTGGGAGCAGGAGGAGAAGGAGGGAGGAGGAAGAGGAGGAGGAGGGAGGGATGAGGAGGAGGAGGGAGGGATGAGGAGGAAGAGGAGGAGGGAGGGATGAGGAGGAGGAGGAGGAATTGCGGCTTCGTTACAAGATCGATCTTTGAGGAATTTACACTTAAGAGACGTGGGAAGAGAAGGAGATCAAGTTAAAGAGGTTGTTAAAGGGTGTGGTGGAAGGTTTTCTCAAAAGTGACAGGTACTGAAGGAGGGGGGGGGGGGGTCAAAATACATTGAAAAACTCGTGTTGGGAGAGATCTTAGACTGGCTGGAAAGATTTTGGCCACATCTCTCCTGTATAATAAAAAGCAGGTGTCTGGCTATCTATCTATCTATCTACATATATATAACGGATTTTGAGCGAAGCGAAAAATCTATTTTTGGGTGAGATAGCCATGGCGTCCTGATGGAAGGTTCCTGTTTGGTAGCTTCCTTGGGTATAAGACTACTAAGATATTCCCAGAGAATTTAACCACAGGTTATCACAGAATTCTAACTTCTGGAGCGAGTATCTCAAAGGTTTCCCTTTAAGACATCGTAATACAACAGGGGACACGCATGTCTGGTCGTGCCACATAGCTATCTCCACCCCGAACAGGGTTAACGCTTCGGTGTGTAAGGGCTGAGAATAGCTGGGAGCCGTTCCACAGCTAATCTCACTCGTGGCTACTACTGATACTCGAGACGTAAACAAACGGACGCCATTGCTCTAATGACGTCACGAGCGTCTTTATCCTGGCGCCAGTTGCTGCCCATCACCATGATACAATTGTGTAGGGTGGGAACAAACTGACGAAGTAGTAGGGAGGGTCCATCAGGACGCCATGGCTATCTCACCCAAAAATAGATTTTTCGCTTCGCTCAAAATCCGTTTTTTGGGCTCAAGCCATGGCGTCCTGATGGAAGAGTACCAGAGAATCAATGTATCGTGGTAGATTTTCCCCCAGAGTTAAGTGCCTAGGCATTGACAAAATAGCAAAGTAATCTTAGGTAAGAACCATAGGAACGAAGTATCCTGCCCCCCATTGGTAGGAAGTTCCCATGGGCTATGCCGACGTCAAAGTGGTATTGAAGGGCTATTCATCTTGACAGAAGAGCTTTTTAAGAGCTTAGAGATGAAGCAGAATGTTTGATATTTGTATAGGAACATTCTGAGTAGGTCAGTGGTGGTTGGGCACTGTGTGTAGGGTTCATCTCCTGATTATCAGAAGTAAGTATTCGAGTAGGAACCTTACTGAGACAAGGTGAATATAATTTAAGAATAGACATCTTAAATTCTTCATGACCATAAGAAAGGAGGAATAAATAAAACTATGACAGTATGTATTTCATAGTAAGTAGGAGCTGAAAGAGACGCACAAGTAATAAAATAGAAATTTTATTTCACAATGCAGAAAATAAATAATTTACAGCAAAAAGTAAAGTTCATTTACAGTAATAATAATGTACATAGAAATAAAGGCTTGCTCTTGAATCTGAAAGGGAATTTCAGGATTAGTAGGTACTCGTTCTCGAGGAACGCAAGTCTTTAAATAACACATCATGCTCAAGGCATGCGGCACTTGTGTAACACTATGACATTCCACCTGGGATAAGAACAGTTATAAAAGCACTAAGTGTTTTTAGACATCACTATGAATCACTCGAGGGTCAACATAGGCACCCGAAGAGTTAGAGTCCCAAGTAACTCACTGTTCTACGCAGAGTCAGGTGCAGGTTTCATAACACTACCTGCGGCTACCACAAAATGTTTGATTTCGTGCACTTGTTTCGCATAATGTTTAAAGAAAACTCGCGAGGACTTCCAGCCCGTAAAGTTCTTAAGACTCTCGAAGTCCATGCTCTGAAAGAAATTCAGAGAAGATGCCACTTTTCTAGGATCATGACCAGCGGGTGTACTGTTCGGATCCGCTCTGCGAATGAAGTAGGTGATTTTCGCTCTTAATTGTTTCAGTGACAGGTCGCTGCCCGATGTTTCTCCTTTGAAGAGTTGGCCTCCACCAAAGTTTGAAGTTCTGCGAAGATAGACCTTGAGACTCTCTACTGGACATAGAGAGACATCCTCCTTCAGGGGGCATATTCTCCAAGGGCCCCATCTTTTGGTGGGTAATTCATTTTTGGCGAGAAACGTCGGATCGGGGGAGAGGGTCACTTCTCCTGAATCAGCAAACAGGATGTGTCCCTCTTCTCTTGATAATGCCACTATTTCGCTGACTCGAGCTCCCGAGGCGAGAGCAAATAAAAATATAACTTTCTGAGTCAGATCCTTGAGGGGGCATGAATCATTGTCCAAGTTGGAGGCGAAATGGAGCACCTTGTCTAGTGACCAGGAGATCGGTTTCGGAGGGGGTGCTGGGCGTAGGCGAGCACATGCTTTCGGCAGTTTGTTAAAGATGTCGTTGGACAGATCAATTTGGAAAGCATATAGAATTGGTCTAGTCAAAGCCGATTTGCAAGTTGAGATCGTATTGGCTGCTAATCCTTGTCCATGAAGGTGAATGAAGAAGGACATACAGAAATCAATGGTGATTTCTTTAGGATTTTTTGCTTTAACAAAGGAGACCCATTTCCTCCAGGATGATTCGTATTGCCGTCTCGTGGATTCGGTCTTGTATTCCTCTAGGAAGTCTAGACTTTTCTTCGAGATCCCAAACCTCTTCTTTGCGGCAAGGGAGAGAAAATCATGAGATGAAGGTCCTTGATTTTCGATGATGAAGCGAAGACAGTCGACTTCTGTACTTGTTGAGAGAGAACTGGGCCCGGGAGAGGGATCAGCTTGGGCTGCAGCTCCAGGACCAGGGGGTACCAGTTGCTCCGGGGCCACTTGGGAGCCACTAGGGCCGCTGTCCCTTTGAAGGTTCTCAGTTTGGAGAGGACTTTCAACAGAAGGTTGGTGGGAGGGAACAGGTATATCTTCGACCATCTGTTCCAGTCCAGTGACATGGCGTCCACCGCTTCTGCTTTGGGGTCCTCGTACGGGGCTACGTACAGAGGAAGTTGATTGTTGTCGCTCGTTGCAAAGAGATCTATCTGAAGTTCTGGGACTTGATTGGAGATGAAGGAGAATGATCTTGCGTCTAGAGACCATTCCGACTCTATCGGGTTTGTCCGAGATAGAGCATCCGCTGTCACGTTGCGGAATCCTTGTAGGTGAACTGCAGACAGGTGCCACTTCTTCTTCTCCGCCAGACGGAAGATTGGGAGAAGCACCTGATTTATCTGGGGCGATCTTGAGCCCTGGCGATTGAGACAACGAACTACCACCGAGTTGTCTAGGGTTAGACGGATGTGGATCGAGGGTGGCGGGGATAACTTCTTCAGAGTAAGAAGGACCGCCATGGCCTCCAAGATGTTTATGTGGAACGTCTTGAATAGTGGAGACCAGGTCCCTTGAGCTTGTTTCAGGTGGGAGTGACCTCCCCAGCCCTCCAGTGAGGCATCCGTGTGGATGTTGAGTGATGGAGGAGGGTGTTGGAGAGGAATGGACCTTTTCAGGGCCATTGCTTCCGACCACGGCTTTAGGAGGCGTCGAAGTCTGTTTGGAAGCCGTCTCTTGAGGTCTCTTCGAGCGATGGATGCCGATCGTCTCCAGACTCCCGCGGCATCCTTTAGCTGTGCACGAAGCACTGGGTTTGTCACTGAGGCGAATTGTAGAGAGCCTAGAACTCGTTCCTGCTGTCGTCTTGAAATGCGTTTGGATTTCAGTAGTCGCTTGACAGACCCTGCTATTTCCTTCCTTTTCTTCTGGGGGATGGAAAGGCGGTGTGACTGAAGATTCCAGTGGATTCCCAACCACTGAAACTTCTGAGCCGGAGAGGCGAGATTTCTTCTCGTTGATCTTGAATCCCAGGTGTTCTAGGTACTGGGTAACTTCGTCGCAAGACTTTGTACACTCTTCGGGCGAGGGAGCCCAGACTAGCCAGTCGTCGAGGTAGGCCATCACCTGGACGTCTCTTAGGCGGAGCTGTTGTACTATGGCATCCGCCAGCTTTGTGAAGATTCGAGGGGCCACATTGAGGCCGAATGGCATGGCCCTGAAGGCGTAGCTTTTCCTTTGGAGTCGAAATCCTAGGTAGGAGGAAGCGTGATGGTTCATTGGAATGTGCCAATAGGCATCCGCCAGGTCTATAGAGACCGTGTAGGAACCCTGAGGCAGAAGGGTCCTTATTTGTTGAAGCGTCAGCATCTTGAATTTGTTGTTCTCTATGAACTTGTTGAGGGGGGATAAGTCCAGAATGACTCTGAGCTTGTCTGAGTCCTTCTTGGGAACGCAAAACAGTCTCCCTTGGAACCTGGTGGACTTTACCTTCCTTATCACCTTCTTGTTCAAGAGGTCTAGAACATATTCTTCCAGAATGGGGGTTGATGGTTGAAAGAACCGCTGGAAGATTGGGGGTGGTTGCACCCAACTCCAGCCTAGACCGTTCTTGATGATGCTGTGTGCCCAAGGATCGAAGGTCCAACGATCCTGGAATTGGCGGAGTCTTCCTCCCACCGGAAGCACTTCATTGCTTCTGGTGTCCCGAGGACTTGTTGCCTCGGCCGCTAGCTCCCTTTCCTCCTCTACCTCTGGAGGGACGACGAGAGGCGTCTCTGCTTGCACCCCTGGACGAGCCTCTACCTCTGGCATGAAAGGTAGTGGATGACTGCTCAAAGGCAGGGGTGAAGACCGGTGACTGTGACAACACCGGTTGGGGGACCAACTGAAAGGTCTGTTGTGGTTGGGCAACCACTTGGGAGGTAGCGGGTCCCGGAAACTGACGTCGTTGTTGACGTTGCTGGGGTTTCGGCTTCTGAGGTTTCCTCTTAGGCTGAGGTCCATCGTCCTGAGAGGTTTTCCTTTTTCTGGACATGCCCCACTTGTGGAGAAGGTTCCTATTCTCCGTGGCGGCTCTGTCAGTTATTTCCTTGACAAGGTCAGAAGGAAACAGGTGCTTTCCCCAGATGTTGGAGGAAATCAGCCTCCGGGGTTCGTGTTTCACGGTGGCACCGACAAACACGAATTCACGACAGGCTCTACGAGCCTTTATGAAATGGTACAAGTCCTTCATTACCGTGAGTAAGTGGGATTTGGCCAGTACCATGTAGTGATCAGGTACCGCTGTGTCACAGGCCATTACTTCAAGTTGGACTTGATGAGAAAGCGAAGCTGCAAGCCTCTCCTTCGTGTCTTGTTCCCGGCGAAGGAGGTGGTCGTTGAGCTTAGGGAGGTCTTCATTAAACTGACGTCCGGCGACGTCAGGATCGAGCCTACCCACGACGAAAGTATGTTGGACATCTTTCCATTGCCTAGTGTCAGGGGGTGTCACGATGGAGAAGGGTCTGCACTCCTCCAGTGCAGGGCAGGGTTTCCCTTCTTCCGCCGCTTTAAGGCATGCAGCTAAGGCTTTTTCCAGAAATGGAAGAATCGCAGTGTCAGGTGCGACATAGGTAGGATGCTTCTTGCTCAAGGCAGGAAGCTTAGAGCAGGTAAAGCCCCTGCTCTTAAATGCGTTGGCTAGCATAGCTTGGGCCTTTGCGAGATCGAACACTATCTCCTCTTTAGGTTCGGTCTCCTCCTTCGAGGCAGGTTCAGCACGAAGTCGGACGTAACAGTCCGGGTAGGCCTCGAAGCTTGGGAAGAACTCCACATCTTCCAACGGGACCGTGCCGATCTTGTCGCTAACAAAGATCCTGCCGGTTGCAATAACCATATGCTCTGCATACCTCCACGGGTTGGCATGAGAGCAAGCTGGGAGATCCTTGACCGAGATCTTCTTCGTGTCTCTGGATCCAATCATCGACCTGATGGACTCCTGATTCTCCTTCAGTCTGTCGTCCATGACAGCTCTAATCAGTCGGATCAGTTCTTGGGTGGAAGAGGAAGGATCCGGGGTCGAGGAGGTAGACGGAAGGGACAATTCCGTCGGTGTAGGAGTAGGCGGAGGGATGGACGAGGGAGTAGCTCCAATCTCCGACTCGGTGTATTCCACCTTGTCTTCGTCCTCTTCGGCTCCTTGAGCCATAAGCGTCTTCTCCGTATCTTCCGAGACGTCGGAGATCCGTTCATCATCCTCAGAATCCAAACGGCACTCGTGCATGGACTGAGCCATGACCACATCAGGTTCCACTGAAATTTGGACAGTGGGGATTGCTTCCTTTGGAACCACTGAATCAGGGGAGGCCTTAGGGAACAACAGGGACCTCAGTTCTTCGGTGGCCAGGTACGGTCCAGTGGCATTCCTCTGAAAACCACGCACCCACTTGCGCAGTTTGTCACGAGCAATGTCTCTAACCTCCGCTGAGGGAGGGTTATGGAAGGCCTCAACTAGATAGGCCTGGCAGACCGTACATTCCAGTGGATTCCAGAACTTCCAATCCCCTTTCTTGTCTGAGCAAGGGGCGTGAGTCCTGCACGCCGTATGTCCGTAAAACTGGGAGCGTTTCACAGCACAGTAGGCGAAATCGCACTTCATCTGCTCCTCCTGTGGAAGAAAGAGAAAATGAGTATGGGGGAGCCATAGGAGTGGCTCTTAATTTAAGTTAACATTAATCATTAATTTTAACTTAAGGAAGGTGTGATGCATAGAGAATGAAACAGTAAAGGAGACACGCTCCATGCATCTCGCCCGGCTGGTTACCATAGGCTGGTCCTGGGATAATCCAAATGACCTAGATCATTGGATATAATTTCCTAGGGTTCCCATTATAATGGAACTCCATGGAAAGCCAAGGACAAGGTTGGGATCGAATTCATTCGGTTCCCAGATAAGAGCCAGAAGGCCTCATTAAGGGTAATTGCTTCTGGCAACCAGCCGCGCTAAGATGCACATAGCATGCTGGAAATAGAAGAATGCAAAGAGACAGCATGATCACTAATAGAGCAGTACTAGGTACTGATCTTAGAAGCAAAGCAGCTTATCTATTTGCAAGGTAGGGCTATCTAGTCTTATGATAGCTAAAGAGAGGGGGTG
>NC_090757.1:51245686-51248186 GCF_036898095.1 Palaemon carinicauda | reverse complement strand
TGACCGTTTAATAATAATAGGTTGTTACCTGTCTTTCAGACAGGCGTTGATTGAAAGGTTGAGTGAAGATGTTAATATTTCAATAACTACAGTGATTCGAGTAATAATATAACTGATGATGTTAAGCTAACGTCATGCCATCACTAACAATACTGGAACCAAATTAGAACCATATCAATGTTAACAAAAGATTGATTTGGAGTTTTCTAGCATTTTGATATCTAAGGTCATTGACGCCGATATTAATGTATAAAAAGAAGAATGCTCTTCTTTGGAGTTTGGAAATATATTGTAATTTTCTTTTACAAAAAGAAGAATGCTCCTCTTTGGAGTTTGGAAATATATTGTAATTCTCTTTTACAAAAAGAAGAATGCTCCTCTTTGGAGTTTGGAAATATATTGTAATTTTCTTTTACAAAAAGAAGAATGCTCCTCTTTGGAGTTTGGAAATATATTGTAATTTTCTTTTACAAAAAGAAGAATGCTCTTCTTTGGAGTTTGGAAATATATTGTAATTTTCTTTTACAAGTGTAATCTTTTGTGTGGACAGCTATTAACAGAACATATTCCTTCATAAGAGGAACTTCATTTTTCATAACTGTTATTCAAATAACACACTTGTTCCTGGAACAAGAAACAAAGAGAATGAAGATTATAATTGCCCAGCAATAAATTCCTTGAACAATCCCCACACTAAAACAGTGAAGTCAAAAGAAAATATCCACTGTTAATCTATAATAATGAGTTTATATAAAACTCCCTAAAATATACTGTAGATACACATACTAGAAGGAGGGCATATTGCTGTAATGATATGCATAATATAATTTATACATGTGTTTGCCTCCTGTATATAATCCAATACGAAATTATCATCTGAAATGGCAAAAGTGATATTAAAAAAAAAAAATGATAAAAAGAAATAGAATTTATTGTATCAGTAGCAGTAAAATTAAATAGAGTATACTCCATCAACAGAATAACGGTCCTAAAAATCAATAAACAAAAATAGAGGAAACTCTTAGCGGCTACAATAACCGTGCCCGATCTTAACCGGCGATGTTCAATTGTTTATTAAAATTTCCCTTCCCTCACTCCACTCCCCCCGGCCCCGGTTCGTAGTCTCTTCCTTCACCGGAGATATATAATATATTCAGATGATGCTGGGAAAAATAGCTCGCGCTGCCTTACGAAACCAGCGGTACGGATCGCTGGGAGCAAAAAAAAAAAAAAAAAAAAAAAAAAAAAAAAAAAAAATTCTTTAGCGTTCTTTCTTCAGTCGACGCATAATTCATGGGTTCAAATATTAAGCTCGGAAGAAGAAGAAAAAGAACTACGGGTTTAGATTACCCTAAACACGCTGAATTAACTGTTTTGTTTGGCTTAGTAAAAAGAGTAAGATTAAACACTGGCTGTGATATAAATGATGGAATTTTTTTTTAATCAATAAGCCTTTTTACCTGGAACAAGTAGGCCTACGCTTATATGAAGACAATTGAACATAGACTTTTTAATTTAGTTACGAATAAAAAATATACCAATACATTCATGTATACATAATGTACATATACTTAAAAATTTGCAACATTTATTCCAGGATTTTTACCGTTGACGTAAAGGAGTGATATTACGGTCACCAACACGTAAGGCAAATTACGGTCGCCTGTAATTTACTGAAAAACGGTTTTGAAAAGTATATTTTTACGGAGAATTTCCGATTAAAATTACGGGTTTCTTTTCTAACAGTGTACATGTATGTACTTGCCAGAGATATTCCATTATGAACTTGTACATTTCGCATTTATGTATTTCTTTTTTTAATAAACTTGTACAATTCGCATTTACGTATTTTTTTTTCATAAACTTGCATATTTCGCATTTATGTATTTTTTTTCATAAATTTGTACAATTCGCATTTATGTATTTTTTTCATAAACTTGTACATTTCGTATTTATGTATTTTTTCATAAACTTGTACATTCCGCATTTGTGTATTTTTTTCACAAACTTGTACATTTCGCATATATGTATTTTTTCATAAACTTGTACATTTCGCATTTATGTATTTTTCTCATAAACTTGTACATTTCGTATTTATGTATTTTTTTTTCATAAACTTGTACATTTCGCATGATTATTTCTTAGAAAAGTAACTATTAGTAATAACTATAACTAATTTCTAATTCAAAATTCACGAAGGATCCAGCGAATGTATTTAGAACCAAATGTCTATGAATATATCATTCAATCGATGGCCTAATAAATTCTCTTACATTTGCGTTGTTTCAGCATGAAACTGTATTTATATGATTTCTTCTATTATAATATGCAGATTTACCAAAAATAAATTTTCAACAAACCGGACTAAAACGTATATTAAGAGCTGATTATTATTATTATTATTATTATTATTATTATTATTATTATTATTATTATTATTATTATTATTATATTTCCAACAGAACGGACTAAAACGTATATTAAGAGTTGATTATTATTA
>NC_090757.1:51238186-51240686 GCF_036898095.1 Palaemon carinicauda | reverse complement strand
GGGATGGGGGAGGGGTAGGGGAAGGGGGTGACTTAACCTGAAAGTAGAATCTTCAAAGGCCTCCGCCATAATCTATCCTAATCACTCCTCTTTTTTTCCTTTAAAATGGAGGTAGATTTTCCCCGAGCGAAAGGGTTTATTGTCTTTACACCAGGTGTCTCTGAGCAGCGTGTTCGCTGTGGCCCGTCAGGAAGCTATGCGAGAGAGAGAGAGAGAGAGAGAGAGAGAGAGAGAGAGAGAGAGAGAGAGAGAGAGAGAGAGAGAATCTTTCACTCTGGCAAAACAAAACAATTTATCGAGAATTAACTGCGAGATTAAATACCTTGGGAGCAACCCACGGAGACTTGAGGTTTAGTAATCAACTAAAAATAAAAAATAAACAGAAAATGATCGTGACAAGCGAGAGGATTTGGGTATAAAATGGAAGGAAAGATTAACCATTTAATGAATTACTTACGAGAACATGTAGGTAAATAGATATTTATAATTGCATACTAAGAAAATTTTAAAAATCAAAAAATGGGAAGAAATTTGGGTATAATAAATGAAAATAAGAGGTATAGATAAATAAAATTTTTATTTACATACTCGAGAATATTAGTAAAATAAAAAAGAAAAAAAAATCATATCATGGTAAGAAATTTGGATACAAAACAAAAGAAATGAAAACAAGGGGTAAAGGTAAATAATATTTTTAATTGCATACTTAAGAAAATAAATAGGAAAAAAAATATACAATTGGAAGAAATTTTGGTACAAATCAAAAGAAATGAGAATAAGAGGAAAATATTTTCAATTGCAAATATTATTTAAGATACTAAAAAATATATATAACGGAAGAAATATTGGTACAAAACAAAAGAAATGAAAATATGTGGTATAAATAAATATTTTCAATTCCATACTAAGAAAATAAACATTTAAACATTTCATATAATGAGAATAAATTTTGGTACAAAACAAAAGAAATGAAAACAAAAAAGTTCCATTAAATACTTAAGGGCAATACATATGACGTAAGACCTATTTACGAAACAGGGAGGAAGATTTAAGTCTTGAGGGCAAAAACAGAATAGGATTTTAGTATATAAACAGAAAAAAAATACGGGTAATTATGTGAGATTTTGTAACTAAATCCAAGAAATCTCGTCCATCAATTAGTGGAATGGAGTATTTAACAGGTTTTCGCTTTGTATTTAATGAGGTGTTTCTGTGTGTGTGTGTGTGGTGTGTGCGCGCGCGAGCTTCGTGGAAGATTTGCTCAGCTGTTCATAGGCAATAAACTTGAACAGCATAATCAAGGAATGGCAAGACTCTAAATAATAGTACCGTGCACAAAACAAATAATGCTAAGACAGGAATTTCCGCTTACGAAACCTAAACTAACTTCACAAAATGAAATCATTAAAACAGCTGAATTCAAAAGAAATACTCAGTAAAAATGTATAGTCAAAGAATTAAAAAGACTGAAGACAAAAGAACCTTCAAAAGACTTAAATAATATAGGATTCCCAAATAATTTCTCGATAAAGTAAAACTAAAAATAACCCAGATATATTCTTGAAAGACCTTTGCGAAATTGCTCTACATTATACAACAAACGTTATGTCGAGTCTAATAGATAACACCGGAAACTGAGAATAGAATGTATTTAAGGGTTCAGTCCATCCAAGCGTTGGGGGTTTAAGGCCATTCAGCGCCGATGCGGGGCGGGGAAAATTCCACAGTTGCCCTAATAAGAAAAGTTATGAGGCGAGATTGCAAGAGAAATGAAAGGAAGTGAGAACACAAGTGAAAAGTGAATGAAGCTATGGGGTGAAGAGATGCTGCAAAGGCCTAAGGTAATGTCTGCAGTACACCGCGTGATATGCACAGCAAGCACTATGCCCCTACAGACGCCCAAATTGGTATTACCAAACTAGTGTCCCGTGACCAGTCCAAAATGATGACTAAATGTTTAGATAGACTTTTTAGCTATAGTAAGCAGCTCTTCTAGGAGGACACTCCAAAATCAACCATTGTTCTCTAGTCTTGGGTAGTACCATAGCCTCTGTACCATGGTCTTCCACTACTAATGTCTTGGGTTAGAGTTCTCTTGCTTGAGGGTATACTCGGGCATACTATTCTATCTAATTGATCATCCTCTTGTTTTGTTAAAGTTTATATAGTCTATATAGGAGATATTTATTTTAATGATGTTACTCTTCTTAACAAATTTTTTTTCACTTTTTCCTTTCCTCACTGGGCCCTGTTCTGATACTGCTCTACAGCTCTACTGCTTTACAGCTATTTTTTCCCTGTTGGAGGCCTTGGGCTTATAGCATCCTGCTTTTCCAACTAGGGTTGTAGCTTAGCAAGTAATAATAATAATAATAATAATAATAGATATGTACACATCCAGACTTAATCCTTCTAATCCCTCCCACTTTCCTAACTACCACACGGCAAGTTTTGGCAGTTTGTGGAAGTTTGTGTTTCAGAATGGCTGTCGCTCAGCGTG
>NC_090757.1:51222170-51237686 GCF_036898095.1 Palaemon carinicauda | reverse complement strand
GAGAGAGAGAGAGAGAACGAACTCATGTTGGCAAAGGACACCTTTCCCTAAGGCGGGATTAATATGCGGTTTCTCTATAACAGCGAAAAAAGGGACTCTGATGCAGGTCTTCCAGAAATGGGATGGTTTCCTGGCTTATGGGATAATTTATTCCTGGCAACCCGCTCTCTCTCTCTCTCTCTCTCTCTCTCTCTCTCTCTCTCTCTATTTGGGTTCCAATTTCTAGTAGCACTAGTATTGAAGTTATATTTTTACTAGTTTTAGTTATTTTTTCTAACTTTCAGTATGTAGGACGTCAACTGAATTCATTTAGGTATTGTATATCTAGAGCAATAAAGAATAATATCTTTAGCACCATTTAATCTATTGATTTTTTTTTTTTTTTTGTATTCAAGTCGATATCATGAAAGGAAAACTTAAATATTCACCATAAACGATTAAATTTCATGTGCTTTGTCAAAATACACCACAAATATTTTGAACGACAACATACATCAAAAGTTTTATAGAAGAAACTATATAAAATGTTAGAAAAGAAAAGGATGAAATGCAGAAGAACTCAAATGTCCGCAGCTGTATGTAGTCTGCAAGATCCTGATCACCGTAATTAGGAAGTGAACAAGTGTTATGACTCAAATCTTAAAATCCGTGGGGATACTTTCATGAAGGCTCGGTCACCTGTTAACTACTCACATTATGTCTCTCTCTCTCTCTCTCTCTCTCTCTCTCTCTCAATCAGTCGAGAGTTAAGGGATACAAACTGGAATTAAAAAGATACAACACCACTCAGTGTGGGAATTTCTTTACATACAAGATAGCAAAACCTTGTAATAGATTTCCAGCGGATGTAGTAAACAGTAACACGGTAAACGAGTTCAAGAATAAGTTTGACAAGATTATAAGACCTCTCAAAAAATTTAAACTAAATCGCTCTACCAAAGAGAAATTGGAGTCTCCACGGATGGACTAAAAAGCATTTGAGGCATCTAAAACCCTTGTAACTCTCTCTCCTCTCTCTCTCTCTCTCTCTCTCTCTCTTTCAGTGACTGAATATTAATGCCAAAAAATACGCGTGTAATTTGGCCCCTAGCAAAGGAATTATTATTATTATTATTATTATTACTGATGTACTTGACCCGTAAAAATGACGAGTAAATATTAAGATATATATGCACATATACTCATGTGCGCACAGATTCAACCCTTTGCACTCTCTCCCCCTTTCCTAATCACAACACGAGCGGTGTCCGTTTAGCAAGACAGGAATATATATATATATATATATATATATCATACACATACACTTGTTCTTTAATATATATGGGAGGTTATTATTATTATTATCATTATTATTATTATTATTATTATTATTACATAGAAACGATATCTTCCCCACTTTAAAACCATTCCCTTGTTTTCGTAGAATTTCTTTTCTATTTTCATTGTCTCCCCTACGGCGCTTAGACCCGTCTTCCACTAAAGCCTTCGGATAAGCCCTT
Source organism: Palaemon carinicauda (assembly GCF_036898095.1). Taxonomy (NCBI): domain Eukaryota; kingdom Metazoa; phylum Arthropoda; class Malacostraca; order Decapoda; family Palaemonidae; genus Palaemon; species Palaemon carinicauda. Next base: position 51,236,187 of record NC_090757.1, on the reverse strand, counting down.
TGCGATGACGTCACGGAACATCTTGTGGGACTCACTGCGTTGTTGTGACGGCGATTACTAGATTGGAGCTAGAAGATCTTTAGGAGAATGGGTCTCAAGCTAAATGTTTCTGAGCTTCTTGATTGGTTCTTGGTTTTAAAAGGATGGGTGAGAATTGGTTAATAAGAATCTTGAGATATTAACTATTGGTTCCACTATTCTTCGTTTTTTTTTTAATTCGTTTCATGTGTCGTTCTCTAGTATTATTTTTTTTCGGTTTACCGTTTTATTTTAGGTTTCCACTGGTTGCTGGTGTTTTACTTTTTTTCTTTTGATGTTGTTTTGATGAGGTATCTATATTTCGTGACATTATATGCTATATCATGCTTTTTTCCTGTTTTTTTTTTATACTTACCTAAATTCACCTTTTCTTCCTTGACCATAGGCTTTTTACTTTCGAAATTTCCGAATTATTCTTTTTGTGTTTTCTGTATTTATTTTCTTTGTTACTTGTTTCGATTTTCCTTTTTGTTTTTTGGTAAAGCAGATTTTCACTATTTATGGTACCGAGTAAGTTTAAAAGCTTTTTAAAATTGAAATTTAACCTTGTAATATCATTTAAAGATTAAAAATGTATTAAAATTTCAGTGAAAAACCAAGACCAGATAAGGCATGAATTACTATCAGATTAAAATTCTTATATATATGGAAGTTATAAAAATATTTTTGCGATATATATTGAATGATATGAATATAGGAAATTTGGAAATATGATATATAAAATTTACGAATATATAAAATAAATAAATTGCGAAGTAATATACGAAACAAATGGAAAAGAATTTAGTAAAAGATTAAGAAATGCCGCAAGTCTTAACGAGATTAAAAAAAAGACGACCCTCGGATATCATAAGCGACCGGACTACGAGCCTAGATGTTCTCGGATCAATTATCTCAGGTGTGACGTTTAAAAAAAAAAAAAAACCAAGCGTGTCTAGGTGTTATTAGCCGTAATGTGTTGCCTTCACGGCAGATGTTATTGAGCAGAGAGGGATTTATATAAGTGACCGGAGGTTGATTCCTCCTGAGCCTTTTTCGAAAATGGGACACGTGTTTCTGGTGTGCAAGAATGGCTTTGGTATTAACTAGGTATGCGAAGGGATCTGTGGGGTCTCTCTCTCTCTCTCTCTCTCTCTCTCTCTCTCTTTCATTTAATTAGGTTAATTGTATTGATTATTAAGTACAATGACTTAATTACCAAAAACTTCATTTCTCTCTCTCTCTCTCTCTCTCTCTCTCTCTCTCTCTCATTTAATTAGGTTAATTATATTACAAGAACTATATTAACAAAAACTTCATTATCTCTCTCTCTCTCTCTCTCTCTCTCTCTCTCTCTCTCGTAGAATTAAGAGTATATTTATTGTTAATGACGAGGACTTTATTAACAAAAGCTCCATTAATTCTCTCATATTGAATTGTATTAAATATATTGATTATTAATTACAAGAACTATATTACCAAAAAACTTCATTCTCTCTCTCTCTCTCTCTCTCTCTCTCTCTCTCTCCCCCTCTCTCTTTTATATTGATTATTAATGACGGGGAATTTTTTTTAGCAAAATCTTCCTGAATTTCTATAAATCAAAAAAAAGAAAAAACCCCAAATGCTTCGGTTACCAAAAAAATGGAACACGAATTTTTTTTTTTTTTTTTTTATGATGATGATGATAGTGATGGTGTTAGCCATAATAATTATGAGCTGTAGGGGATGGATACCATTATGATGAAGTACGATAATGGTTATGAAAATGATAATTGGAATCATAGCAAAGGCTTTTGTTACTTTTCAGTGTTTGCTAAAGAGAATTTATCACATGCTTGAAATTGGCCGGTGTGTAAAGTATTGACTGAAAAATGTAATTATAGGAGGAAATAAGTAATGTATAACCACACTTTTAAAGCTAGCCCAAAAAAGTTATCACCTCGGAAAACGTAAAGTAAGAGATAAATCCAAATTTTACAGAGAGAGAGAGAGAGAGAGAGAGAGAATGTTATAAGTACGGCCCTGGGGTGTGTGTGGGGGGGTTGGGTCCTAGAGTGTTTTTCCCTCTTTGGAATACCAATGGTGAGGTTAGTGGGTAGTTTGATAGGCTCCCGTCCAGCCGCGTCAGCGTATCTGGCAGAGAGAGGGAAGTCCCCGGCACCCCCTCCCGGGTAACCCCCCCCCCCCCCCTCAAGCACCCTCTCCTACAATGGACTCTTCATCCTGTCGTGACTCCATCCTAAAGGGATCTTATCCCCTTTTTTACTTTCTCTTTCATTTGGAATGTGGGAAGTGAGAATTACATATATATATATATATATATATAAATATAAATATAAATATATATATATATATATATAAATAATAATAAATAAATATATATATATATATATATAATGTATATATATATATTTATATTCATATATATACATATACATACATACATATATATATATATATATATGTGTGTGTTTGTGTGTGTAATTATGAACTCAACTTTCATGACATACATATATCAGTTCAAGAGTTCATATATGCATTGAAATTTTAGCTTTCCTCGTAGATGTGTTAGTACATGGAAAAGTTTACTTTTCTTTTTAAATCTCTTCCTTATTAAATGGATAGTTTTTCACTCTTCTGTTAAATTACTCGTTTCAGTAATTATATATTAAGATTTTATTGATCATTTCATTTAAATCAATTAAAATATAGAATTTTTACCCTATGTATTTGTTACATTTGCTTTCAACTTATTAACTCTAATTATACTTTCAAATCTTTCCTTAGTTTGTGATTGATAATTCCTCTATTTGTGTCTTACTTGACGTTTCTCTTCACTTTATTTTTATCTTCGAAATAATAATAATAATAATAATAATAATGATAATAATGATAATAGTAATAATAATAATAATTTATATATATATATATATATATATTTATAATCTCTCTCTCTCTCTCTCTCATCTCTCTCTCTCTCTCTATCTCTCTCTAATATATATATATATATATTATATATATATTATACATATAATATATATATATATATATATATATATAATGTATATATATATATATATATATATAATCTCTTTCCGATCACGCTCAGCTCGCCCCATATCCAGGGTAGGGGGAGAGGGAATAGTCTTATCATGGGGAGAGGTGGTTGCTTGTGGGTGTTTGCATATCTTTCCAAATATTTAGCTGTCATTATTGACGTGTCGCGTATACTACTACTACTACTACTACTAATAATAATAATAATAATAATAATAATAATAATAATAATAATAAAAGTTTTTACTTGAATGGGATGGACGAGAAATTGAGAGTTCCATATAGCATTAAACTGTACACTCCAGAGACTATCCACTTTACCTCTACTGCCATTAGACTTCAAAGTCAACTCTGCAGCAGCAATCGGATGCTGGGGAAAAATGTTTGCCACAGGAGAATGGAATTTCGAAGGCAAACATTTCACAAATTAAGACCTGTAGTAGTGACGCTGGGTGAGTGGCATATAGTAGTTGTGGTTGTGGTTTTGTTTGAATTTATACGTGGTCCCAAAATGAGGATGTGTTGCACCGAGTTTATTCATGTTTTTTTTTTTTTTTTAATGTGTAATTTTGTATAATTTTATTGTCCAAATGTGTGTGTTTTCACTCAGTGTATTATGTTTGTTTGTTTTCATACTGTGGAAGTGGTGTTTACACCGAGTGTATTTATGTTTGTTGTTTCTCAAAATGTGTATGCAGTGAGTGTATGTATGTATTTATTCTCAAAATATGTTTACACTGTGTATATATGTATGTTTATTCTTAATATGTCTATATGTTTTCGGTGCCATGATCACGCTTCATTTTTTCCTTCTCGCTCTTTTTATTTTCTATAGGGCGTTGACTGGGCTCCCTGGCCCAAGACGTAGCCCAGATTCCCAAATCCTATCCAATTACTTTTAGAATGTGTATGCATTACAATGTGTATATTTGTATGTTTCTTCTCATCGTTTGTATGCGTTTCAATGTGTATATTTCTTTTCAAAAATTATATTTGTTCGTACTATGTATATTCATATGTATAGAGATTTGTTTGTTTGTTAGACTGATGTATCGATTTTTTTTTTCAAGTAAGGAGCTAAATATTATGTTTTTGGTTTAGATCATCAAGCTGGGGATATTACTTGCTACAGCAGGGGAATCATTTTTGCAAGAACACCATGTTATTAACTTAGGTGGTTGTTGTTGTTGATAAATGTGTTGATAAAAAATACTCAAAATGTTAATGTTTATTTCGTAGCATTATTCCTTAGGTTATTTTTATTGTTATTAAATTTAATGATAGAAATTATAATAACGGTTATAATGATAATAATGATAATGACATTACCGATAATAATAATAGTAATGATAATAGCGTTATCATTGTTGATATTGCTGTTGTGATAATGACGTCGAAGCCGGTAATGACTGATAAAATAAAGGTCAGTCAACCCGAAGCTACTTTATGAGTCTTTCGCATTTTTCTTTGAAACCAGCAGCTGGAATGATTAAATTACTAGCCAATATCCGATCATTACCCTCCCCTTTCCTCCCCCCTCCCTCCCTTAAACTCCCCCCCCACCACCACCACCACCACCACCACCACTCCCACAAACACCAACTGAATGTTATTAACCTGACTTGTAATACCAAGAACTAAAAAGTTTGCCTGTTATTTTTAATGTCGATGATGATGATGTTATTAAGGTGTGGTTTTATTATGCTTTGTATTTTTGGTGTTATTTATTCGATATTTGGTGATTTTACTTGCTTATAATATTCTTTATTTATAAATGCTATTATAGTTATCAATATTATTCCTGAATAGTAAACATAGTGATTGGGTTTTTGGATAAACAAGAGGCCCCTCTTCTCTCTCTCTCTCTCTCTCTCTCTCTCTCTCATATATATATTTATATATGTATATATATATATATATATATATATTTCTTCCACTTTCCACTGTATTCCTCATTTTTATTTACCTCCTAAAGAGGGCCAATGTTTATTAGTCGAACTATAGTGATTTATTTATATTTTCTGTGTTTCTTGTATGGGCCTTTTTGAAAAAAAAAATATGTTAAACTGTTCGATTACAGTTACAAGTAAGACATATATATAATATATATATATGTGTGTGTGTGTGTGTGTGTGTATACATATATATATATATATATATATAATGTATTTATGTATGTGTGTTTGAATGGCAGGCGTAGTAAAGATAAGAATGGCACGACCGAGATGGTTTGTGAACGTGTTGAGGGAATGAGGAGGGCTTGTAAGGAACCTGTGAGGAGGAGAACATCAAGAGGGAAGTAGAGAATTTGATGGCGAAATAAGTGAGGGATGATATAGAGAGAAAAGGTTTTGTGGGAGAGGATACCTTTGATATAAGCCATTAAAGAGGACGCATTAGGCAACCGACCCCTTAATGTAGGGATAACATGTTGGAAAGAAAATCCAAACGAAATATATCTGTGCATGGAAAACTTAGATATTTTATGTTTTATTCCATGAATAAAATAAACTAAAACATTATTATCTGATGATTTACGAATTAATCCTTGATCAGAGAGAAAGAGAGAGGGCTTGGCTGTTTATCCTCCGAATTCTCTGGCCCGTTAAATGAACCTAATTACAATCAGTGCTGTATTAATAAGCGGTAAATTAGATTTCTGCGTTAATGGCAGCATTTAAATGAGGACGCTGTTCTTCGGTCAAGTATGAAATGTGCACCGAAACGGTTCGATGTATGATGTGGCCACGACCTGAAAATTATGCTGTAGTTTTTCTTTCTGTATTTTCTGTAAAACCGATTTCATGACTATATATATATATATATATATGTGTGTGTGTGTGTGTGTGTGTGTAAGGGAGTAGAGGTCAAACTTAAGGGTTTTAGCCTGTAGTTGATTGAGAGAGAGCAGGATGTTTTGAAAATATACAGCATATATATATATATATATATATATATTCATATACTATATCGCTGTATATAGATAGATAGATAGATAGATAGATATGTGTATCCTTTCATCTATATGTATATATATTTATGTATGTGTATATTTGGGTTGTGTGTCTGCCTGTAGAGGTTAATACAAAGAAGTTAGTCTGGTTGGTTGAGAGAGAGAGAGAGAGAGAGAGAGAGAGAGAGAGAAAATATGTCAAAGCTTTCCCTCAGTATATCATGACGGCTGACTTTGATTTAGTCTCATCAAATGGAAATGCTTGCTACGTAGCAGTTAGAGAGAGAGAGAGAGAGAGAGAGAGAGAGAGGAGTGAGAGAGAGGAGGTTGGTAGAGGGTTAGATTGGTTACCTACCATAATACTCGAACCAATTTCCTACCTGCCTAGCGTGTATGCATTTAATCTCGCCTAAATCATTATTGAATAAACCTTTCGGGTATATCATTTGATAATGGCTGTAAATCTAAGTGGTATCAATAAAGCGACGGGGAGCTTTGTTGGAATTATAGAGAGAGAGAGAGAGAGAGAGAGAGAGAGGGGGGGGGAGGGGGGGGACTTTCAGGAATTACATCATGACGACTTTATGAAGGGACAGAGTGGATTAAGCTTCTAAATATCAATTACATTTTTCAGTCTCTCTCTCTCTCTCTCTCTCTCTCTCTCTCTCTCTGTCTAAAGCCGTGGATATTGTTTCATCATTTCAACTCTCAATAAGACCGACCCATCTATTTATCAGTGAGATTTCTAGACTGGAAGATCCGTTCTGCTCATGAAAGCTTTTAAGTGATTTGGATTTTATATTTTGCAAATTGCAAGGTTTTGTTTTTGTGAAGTCTTTTGCTCACATTTGTAAGCTGTTGTGTCGAAGACAATGAGTTTGCCTTTTGTTTTAATAAATCGAAAAGTTCAAACGCGTAAATAGAATAGTTATTAAGGAAAGACTTGTGGATGACCCCAAAATCGCTTTAAGAAACAGACATATTTATGTCTCAAGAAAAGGAACACATCTATGAATGTCATTTGTAATCATTTCTTTCATGTCACTCTCAGCGGGTGAGGGATTAGTCATTCCCTGGGGAGAGGGGTACCCGGAGAAGTACACTCGGAAACCATACTATTCCACAAAATGCCTAAACAGCAGGTTGTAGTTAGGAAAGGGGGAGGGGGTGGGAATGGTTGAATGTGTATGTGCATTCCTATGTTGATAGTTGTTCGTGATTTTTGACGGGTCGGGTATACTTTTATACCAAATATTCCCTGTCAGAGACGGATAGGAATGGGAGATAATCCATGACTTCGGTGATGTCCTAATATTCAATATCTTTGTAATAGTTACCGAATTATGGCGATTATGATCGTTACGGACATTGTATGTGAAAAGTGTCAAGAATTTTATTAGCATTGTATGATGTGGTAGGTTGCCTAATTTTTTGTGCCTATAAATGTATGCTATATAAATCCTCATCATCATCACCTCCTACGCGTATTGACGCAAAGGGCCTCCGTTAGATTTCGCCAGTCGTCTCTATCATGAGGTTTTATTATTATTATTATTATTATTATTACTATCCAAGCTACAACCCTAGTTGGAAAAGCAAGATGCTATAAGCCCAGGGGCTCCAACAGGGAAAAATAGCCCAGTGAGGAAAGGAAATAAGGAAATAAATAAATGAAGAGAACAAATTAACAATAAAGCATTCTAAAAACAGTAACAACGTCAAAACAGACATGTCATATATAAACTATTAACAGCATCAAAAACAAATATGTCATAAATAAACTATAAAAAGACTCATGTCCGCCTGGTCAACAAAAAAGCATTTGCTCCAACTTTGAACTTTTGAAGTTCTACTGATTCAACCACCCGATTAGGAAGATCATTCCACAACTTGGTAACAGCTGGAATAAAACTTCTGGAGTACTGCGTAGTATTGAGCCTCGTGATGGAGAAGGCCTGGCTATTAGAATTAACTGCCTGCCTAGTATTACGAACAGGATAGAATTGTCCAGGGAGATCTGAATGTAAAGGATGGTCAGAGTTATGAAAAATCTTATACAACATGCATAATGAACTAATTAAACGACGGTGCCAGAGATTAATATCTAGATCAGGAATAAGAAATTTAATAGACCGTAAGTTTCTGTCCAACAAATTAAGATGAGAATCAGCAGCTGAAGACCAAACAGGAGAACAATACTCAAAACAAGGTAGAATGAAAGAATTAAAACACTTCTTCAGAATAGATTGATCACCGAAAATCTTGAAAGACTTTCTCAATAAGCCTATTTTTTGTGCAATTGAAGAAGACAGAGACCTTATATGTTTCTCAAAAGTAAATTTACTGTCGAGAATCACACCTAAAATTTTGAAAGAGTCATACATATTTAAAGAAACATTATCAATACTGAGATCCGGATGTTGAGGAGCCACCGTCCTTGATCTACTTACAATCATACTTTGAGTTTTGTTAGGATTCAACTTCATACCCCATAATTTGCACCATGCACTAATTCTAGCTAAATCTCTATTAAGGGATTCACCAACCCCAGATCTACATTCAGGGGATGGAATTGATGCAAAGAGAGTAGCATCATCAGCATATGCAACAAGTTTGTTTTCTAGGCCAAACCACATGTCATGTGTATTTAGTATGAAATGTAATGGGCCAAGAACACTACCCTGTGGAACACCGGATATCACGTTCCTATAATCACTATGGTGCCCATCAACAACAACTCTTTGAGATCTATTACTTAAAAAATTAATAATAATGCTAAGAAACAACCCACCCACTCCCAACTGTTTCAGTTTGAAAACAAGGGCCTCATGATTAACACGGTCAAAGGCAGCACTAAAATCAAGGCCAAACATACGAACTTCCCGACCACAATCAAGGGATTTCTGTACAGCATTGGAGATTGTAAGAAGGGCATCACATGCTCCAAGGCCTTTACGAAAACCAAATTGCAAACTAGGGAGTAGATGATTACCTTCAGCAAACCTATTAAGACGTTTTGCCAGAAGACGTTCAAAAACTTTAGATAATATGGGAGTTATGGAAATTGGGCGGTAATCAGTGGGACTTGAGCTACCACAAACACATTTACATAGAGGAGTAACATTACCAATTCTCCAACTAGTGCTAAAAGCTCCTCTTCTTGCTAACTTGCGCAAAATAACAGATAACTTTGGAGCTAAGAAATCTGCTGTCTTTATAAAAAACAAAGGAAAAATACCATTTGGGTCTACACCTCCATAAGCATCAAGGTCCATCAACAGAGCTTTAATCTCACGAGATCGAAAAGCTAAACTAGTTAGTTTAGCCTCAGGAAAACAGGAAAGAGGAAGTTCAAGTTTTTCATTACTCTGTTTACTGTCAAAAACATCAGCCAAAAGGGTTGCCTTTTCCTTTGGACAGTGAGTGACTGAGCCATCTGGTTTAAGTAAAGGAGGAACTGTTGCATCTACACCAAAGAGTGCAGATTTAAGGGTAGACCACCATTTATGTTCCTGAGTTGTACCAGAAAGTGTTTCTTTTATGGTTAAATTGTACTCCTTTTCAGTTGAGGCATAAACTCTCTGAGCAAAAGCTCGAAGCTGAGTATAGTTGTTCCAGGTCAAATCTGATCTGTTCCCCTTCCAAAGATGATAGGCCTCCTGTTTCTCCAAATAAGCACGTCTGCAATCATCATTGAACCACGGTTTGTCCTTCACTCGGTACCTTAGCACACGAGAAGGGATACGCCTATCAATTATGTTGACTAGATTCTCATTCAAAGGGACAACAGGATCTACACTATTATATAATTGTGACCAATTCAAGCACAAAAGATCATGTAAAATCCCATTCCAGTCTGCTTGGGATTTCATATAAATTTTACAAGAATATGATATATCAGGGACAGGCTGCTCAGTCTTCACTAATAATGAAATCAAGGCATGATCAGATGTCCCGACTGGAGAACCAACCTTACTAGTTATAACGCCAGGGGAGTCAGTGTATACGAGGTCCAAGCAATTACCAGACCTGTGAGTAGCTTCATTTATGATTTGCTCACAGCCTGATTCAGAGGCAAAGTCTAAAGCTCTTAAGCCATGGCGATCGGTAGGAGAGATAGAACTTAACCACTCCCTATGGTGAGCATTAAAATCACCAACAAAGACAAAAGAAGCCTTTCTATCATCTTCTTGTATCTTAGCCATAATGGTAAGAAGACAATCGAAGATAGAATCATCTAAGTCTGGATTCCGGTAGATCGAACACAAATAAAAGTTGTTATGCCTGCCACAAATCATTACATCTCTATTTATCATTTCCTGCTTCACGCTTCATAGTCTTTGATAAGGCTATATATATGTATATATATATATATATATATATATATATATATATATATATATATATATATATATATATATATATATACTGTATATATGTGTGTATGTATATATGTATATATATACGTATATATACAGTATATATGTGTGTATATATATATATATATATATATATATATATATATATATGTGTGTGTGTGTGTGTGTGTGCGCGCGCGCGTATGTCTGCCTGTGTTTGTGCGTATGTGTCTGCCTGTGTGTGGACGCGTGAATATAAGAATAGTATATGCATACAATTATGTGCAAATTTCCTTGCTTTCCAACTCTCGAAAGAAATTTGACAAGAAATGCGATTTTTAACTACTTGGAACACTCTCAAATCTCTCATTAGAATGATCAATTATCAGGTTAAAAAAATCAAGCAACAATCTTATATATGCAAGATTACAATGAACGGTTCAAATCATACACAAAAATATAACGATGTAACAAATAATTCATTATTTCTCGTAACTGAAGTTTATTTCAAGAGTAGGTTAATATTGTTGTGTGTTCTCGTTAGAACAATTGTTCATAAGAGAGTAACTGAATCAAGGCTTCGTGAAGTCAGCACTGGTGCGCTTAGTTAGTATCATTTGTCCATCACAAACACTTGCGGCTTTGTGATTAGAGATTTTGCATCTCTCACCACAACAATATTCAACGGTTTTTTGTACTTGATTCTTTTTATTATTATTATTATTATTATTATTATTATTATTATTATTATTATTATTATTATTACTTGCTAAGATACAACCCTAGTTGGAAAAGCAGGATGCTATAAGCCCAGGAGCCCCAACTAGGAAAATAGCCCAGCTAGGAAAAGAAATAAGGAAAAATTAAATATTTTAAGAACAGTAACGTTAAAATAAGTACTTCCTATATAAACTATAACATTATTCAACTTGCTTTGCTTTTCTTGATTGTTCGTCGTAAATACAACATTATTCAACTGTTTTTTTTTTCGAGTGCTACTATTTAAAGTAACACGAGTGGTTATTCAATTATCCATTTAGTTTCAATATTCCAGTCAACATGTGTAATATAATTTCCGCTATAAGTGAAATATATCGATTTCCACCAAACGAATGAATAAATTGATAGAGATGAATAATCAAGTAAAGAGATCAATTACGAATGAATGAAAGAGAGACGACACGAGCTCACCGTATAAAACATCATTGTTACCGATAGGCCGCGTAACTTACTAGCCGCTTCATACGTTTCCCGATCAATCAGCTCAGCCTTCCTCCCCAATCCTTCCCCCCTCCTCCTTCCCCCTTGGTGATATAGCTCCATAAACTTATTAATATTCACTAGTCGTGAGAGTCCAGTACTGTCATCCAATACACGCTCATCCGAAGCGACGCCAACGATGGGGTTATGTGGGGCCAAACGGGGCGCTGAAACTCGTGCCGTTTATATTCCCTCGTTCAGGAATTTATTTGCCGATAGGGGGACGTAAGGGGATATCGAGTTGTTGGCGCAATGTATGACACCATAGATTGGCCGTTGCCGGCGGGGATTGACTGGGGAGCTCGTCTGGAATTTCCTTGCAACGCTGTTTCGTGTTTTTTAGGGAACTTTAAGGAATTTCCTTTCAGCGATGTTTGGGGTTTCTAGGGAACTTTTGGGATTTTCCTAGCAGTGATGTTTAGTGTTTCAAGGCAACTTCAGTAAATTTCCTTGCAGCACTGTTCAGCGTTTCTAGGGAACTTTAAGGAATTTCCTTGCAGCGATGTTTAGTGTTTTTATGGAACTTTAGAGAATTTCATTGCAGCGATGTTTAAGTTTCTAGGGAACTTTAGGGAATTCCCTTGCAGCGATGTTTAGGGTTTCTATGGACCTTTAGGGACTTTCCTTGCTGCGATGTTTAGGGTTTCTAGGGAACTTTAGATAATTTCCTTGCAGCGTTGCTTAGGATTTTAGGGAACTTTTGGGGAATTTCCTTACAGCGCTTTTTAGGGTTTCAAGGCAACTGTAGGAAATTTCCTTGTAGCGCTGATCATGGTTTTTAGGAAACTTTAGGGAATTTCATTGCAGCGACGTACAAGGTTCGTAGGGAACTTTAAGGAATCGTAGGGAATTTCCTGAATTTGTTCGAAAGATTTTCGATAGGTGTATCCTCTCAGCCGGAAAGGCTCTCTAAAGAATTTCTAGACATGGGTTCATTCTTCGCCAAGTCATCGCTACAGCTTAGAAGAAACCAAGAAGACTTTGTTAAAGGCTTCGAAGAACATAAAAAATCTTCTATTTCAAATTGCAGATTTTAGAGAAGGATCATGGCAGACGTTTGAAAATATTTTTCTTTGTGATTAAGGCTATTATTAATTTTGAAGCCAATTATGACCTGTGAAAAGTATAGGGCAGTCTCCCTAAATCCCTTTTTCAAGCATCTTAATCTAGTCCATGTTGACCTTAATGATTGAATGAATGAACCAATTCTAATTTTGAATGAATGAACTAATTCAAATTTTGAATGAACGAACCAATTCTAATTTTGAATGAACGAACCAATTCTAATTTTGAATGAATGAACCAATTCTAATTTTGAATGAACGAACCAATTCTAATATTAAATGAACGAACTAATTCTAATTTTGAATGAATGAACCAATTCTAATTTTGAATGAACGAACTAATTCTAATTTTGAATGAATGAACCAATTCTAATTTTGAATGAATGAACCAATTCTAATTTTGAATGAACGAACTAATTCTAATTTTGAATGAATGAACCAATTCTAATTTTGAATGAACGAACTAATTCTAATTTTGAATGAATGAACCAATTCTAATTTTGAATGAACGAACTAATTCTAATTTTGAATGAATGAACCAATTCTAATTTTGAATGAACGAACTAATTCTAATTTTGAATGAATGAACCAATTCTAATTTTGAATGAACGAACTAATTCTAATTTTGAATGAATGAACCAATTCTAATTTTAAATGAGCGAACCAATTCTAATTTTACTATCAAACTATAAGAATATTTATGTAAACTATTTATATTTTACGGAAGGTGGTATTTCTAAATTGCAGTAACGTTAAATATGCCGTAGGCCTTTCTCGGTTTGTGATAAAATGTAACATGTAAGCAGATGGTTAATTATCATCAAACTTGAAGAATATTTATGTACATCCCATATATATTTTTCAGGAGAATGTATTCTTAAATCGTTGAAACGTTAATTAGTCTTCTCTCGATTTGTGACAAGATAGAACATCTGTATTTTTAAATCGTTGAAACCTTAAATAAAACTTTTTCGCTGTGTGACAAAATAGAATATCTGTATTTTTAAATCGTTGAAACGTTAAATAAACTATTATCGATTTGTGATAAAATAGAACATCTGTATTTTTAAATCGTTGAAACGTTAAATAAACTTTTATTGATTTGTGATAAAATAGAACATATGTATTTTCAAATCGTTGATAAGTTAAATAAACCTTTTTTTTTTCAATTTGTGATAAAATATAACCTCTAAACAGAAGATTTTTCACGTACTGTGATTCATTGGTATCATTTCCAACCCTTTTTTCCCTCGCTTGCATCAAGTTTGCCGGCAAGTAGCGTGCGCGGTTGAATATATTGCAGA
>NC_090757.1:51207170-51214670 GCF_036898095.1 Palaemon carinicauda | reverse complement strand
ATGAATAAATCTAGTAGAAGTAGGCGTTATAAAAAACTGTCTCGTAATGTAAGTGAAAGTGATCACATTAATGTGATTGCTGTTAATGTCAGTAATTAAAGAATTAATGACGAGCATAATGAACATTTTAGTTATGCTATGACTGACAGGAGTAAATGAGAATCCAGTGGCTATAAAAGTGCGAAGGAATTTTAGAATCACGTTTCTCTTAAAGACTTCCATTGATATAGGGTTTATATTAACAAAATATGAAAATAAGTATAATTTATTTGATATCGATATTGTTTTTCATGATATACAGATGATTAATTCTTAAGAGTATTGTGACTGTTTTCCGTTCGCTAGCCAGCAATCACATGAACGTGGCCTCGCCAGCAAAAAAAAGGGGAGAAAATGACAAATCCCATTAGTGCCTTGCGGGGATTAGCGCCCGTTCATTAAACTCATAAAAGAAGGGAAAGTTTCGAAAAAACGGGAATTAATTTGTCCATTACGCCAAACAAAAGAGATTCCTGTAAATTTATTTGAAAAACGGAAATTCATATTTATAATTGTCAACAGCATTTGCATTCTCTGGTGCGCGTGCTCTCTCTCTCTGTCTCTCTCCCTCTTTCTGTCATTCGCCTCTTGACCTTATGGCCGGTCGAGCAAACATTATGACATCGCAAATGTCATTGGCCGTGATTGCAAATAGAAATGGTACCGCGAGAGAGAGAGAGAGAGAGAGAGAGAGAGAGAGAGAGAGAGAGAGAGAGAGAGAGAGAGAGAGGGGTACTTATCTCCGTGAGCAATGTTACCGTTCAGCAGTAATATTCTACAGAGATAGAATAGTACAATTTGAGAGAGAGAGAGAGAGAGAGAGAGAGAGAGAGAGAGAGAGAGAGAGGGGGGGGTTATTTATCTCCGTGAGCAATGTTACCGTTCAGTAGTAAGTAATTCTACAGAGACAGAGAATAATACAATTTGAGAGAGAGAGAGAGAGAGAGAGAGAGAGAGAGAGAGAGAGAGAGAGAGAGAGAGAGAGAGAGAGAGATGCTTTTGAAAATTATCTGAAAGCTCTGGAGGGATAAGAATAATAATTTCATTAATAGACTAAAATGAAGGTCTAAAAATGGCTGCATAAATCTGTCTATCGCCAGAATTCATGTAAAATTCATAATCCTTTTTTTAATAATTTGTTAGGAAATTTCTTTTTACATTGATTCATAATTTATCGGTTAAAATAACTGGCGGTGAAAAGTGACTAATTTGTGATGAAGGGATTTGGGAGTATTAGAGTGGTAGTTATAATTATATTAATAACTCTATTAAAAAGAAACTATACTGATGGTTGTGATTATGATAATAAGGGTAACGTCCTTGCCTGGTGATCACCAGATTTGGTTCGAGTCCCGCTCAAACTTGTTAGTTCCTTTAGGGTCTGCAACCTTACCATCTTTGTGAGCCACGGAGGGGGGAGGGTCGGTTTAAGGGGAGGCTATAGAAGTCCCGCTTAAACTCGTTAGTTCCTTTAGTGTCTGCAACCTTACCATTCTTCTTAGGTAAGGAGGGGGTGTCATTTAGGGGAGGCTATAGAAGTTCCGCTTAAACTCGTTAGTTCCTTTAGTGTCTGCAACCTTACCATCCTTGTGAGGTAAGGAGTGGGGGTTCGTTTAGAGGAGCCTATAGGAGTCCCGCTTAAACTCGTTAGTTCCTTTAGTGTCTGCAACCTTATCATCCTTATGAAGTAAGGATAGGGCTTTTGGGGGACCCTATAGGTCTACTTGCTGAGTCATCAGCAGCCATTATCTGGTCCTCCCTGGTCATAGCTTGGATGTAGAGGGTGGTTGTGCACTGATCATATGATATATGGCCAGTCTCCAGGGTATTGTCCTGCTTGTTAGGGCAATGTCACTGTCCCTTGCCTCTGCCATTCATGAACGACCTTTAAACCTTTAATAATATAAAAAAGCTGTTTCACTGTTTACTTTAGAACTGTAAATTGAAAATATAAGATTTTAAGAAGTTGTTAGTTAGACGGAAATAGAAAATATAAGAATTTAAGAAATTGTTAGTGAGACGGGAATAGAAAATATAAGAATTTAAGAAATTGTTAGTGAGACGCAAATAGAAAATATAAGAATTTAAGAAATTGTTAGTGAGACGGGAATAGAAAATATAAGAATTTAAGAAATTGTTAGTGAGACGGAAATTGAAAATATAAGAATTTAAGAAATTTTTAACGAGATAGAGAATTCGGTCGAAAATAAGGGTCCTCTCTCTCTCTAAACATTATATTCACGTCTAATTACTTATTGCCATTTGTGAAGGTTTAAGTTTTCGGGAAAATTTATACAACTTATGGCTTAATTCCACTAAAAAAACTTTGAAATAGGACATACAGCTAACGACAATTGAAGCACTGATGTCAAAGCCATTCTATGATGGAAATGGGACAAGCACAAAATTACTCTGTATAAAATAAAAAATCGTAATTTAAATTTGAAATTCTCTCGATAACTATACTGTTTTCAGTCGTATTTCAGTAAAATACAGACAACTGCAATTTATACCCTACTTTGTTATTATTATTACTTTTGTACGGGTTGGTGACCGTAATATTCCTTTATGTCAGAATATCCGATTATAAAACAGTAAAAGCCTGGCAATATTTATTCCAGGATTTTTACTCTTTTTTTTTTTTTTTACGGTAAATCTTTACCAGTTTACGTCTACCTTGCCCGTTTTGTGTCAGCGTAGCGGAGTTAGGGGTATGGGTATGTGCTTGCCGAATAACAATATATACAACCTATGCATAATTTATTTTTTATTTTTTAAATCATAATTTTAAAAAAGTGGTGGTTTATTGTGTTGGGGATCCGGGATACATCCAGCTTCCTTGGGAATCCATCACTATCCTCTCTCTATATTATTATTATTATTATTATTATTATTATTATTATTATTATTATTATTATTATTATTATTATATACCACATATACCAAGCACTACGTATGCGATTAGCCTCGACAGGTATAACCAAACAGAAATATAAATTAGAACACATGTGGTCGTCCTTGTCACATCGAGCAAGACGAGAGAGTTTGTCGAATCTCCTTAAAAAATCGCTTCACGCAAGCTCATTACATCTCTCTTTTTTTTTCATGAATGTTTATGAGCTCTGGCCTCTGAAGTGTCGTGGTCTCGTCGTTTTAAAACTGTCGATGGCTTGTTAGACACCAATTAGTCGTTTGTCCCCCGCTAATGACGACAATGGACCCGACATTCCCTAATTTTGATAAGATGACGTAATTTCCCTACTGGAGGATTATATGTGCCAGGGTCGTCGTCTACATCTGTTGCTAAGTATTCGGGTCTTTTAGTTATCATCATCTTCATCGTGGTTATCATCATACTGATGGGCTATTAACGTACCTTCTCATCGTCATCATTATCGTCATCGTAATAATCATCATGCTGATGATTGTCAACATCCACTCTCATCATCATTTATCATCACCATGATCATCACGGTGCTTGTCCATTGTCATCATCAACATCTTTACGGGGCATCAACGTCCATCATCATAGCCATCATCATCATCAAAGAAATTTGAACATCTTTGTCCACGCAGACATGTTCCATCATAATCATCTCATCATTTAACGGTCATCATCATCATCATCATCATCTCGCCATAACAGTTACTTTCTCCGTCATCATTATCATCACCAAGTACTCATAAACTCCTCATAAACCACAATTTACTAGAATTTTCTTTTTTATTAAAGTTACGACATTGCAAATCCCAATTAGCTTAAGAAAGAACGTTACGAAGTTATAGCGTTTATGTTAACGATTATTATTATTATTATTATTATTATTATTATTATTATTATTGTTATTATTATTGTCAGTAGTAGTAGTAGTAGTAGTGGTAGTAGTAGTAGTAGTGATTTGATGAATTTCAAAAGACCCACGAGTCGATTGTTTTTCCCGACTATATATATATAGATTTTTTTTTCTTTTTTTTTGACCTCGTTATAATCTATCTTTCTCGCCATTCATGAATCTCAAACTCGAAATACCTCAAATAACTTTCATGTTACAAATCCCAAATTCCTTTGGTCCAATGCTTCCTTTCTCACTGTACAACCTCTTTTGAATCTTACCATTGAATGGCCCTCCTGATCCCTATATTAGATCAAATTACCCAAATTCCAAGAATGATTAAGGATACAACATCAACAAATGCATCCGTTTCTAGTCCACTGCAGAACAAAAGCCTCAGACATGTCTTTATTCATGTCTAGGCTTTGGTCATTTTCAGTACCACGTTGGCCAGTGTGGATTCGTGATGGTGGGAGACTTTTGTCTGATCCTTCACAGCAAACCAGCCTAGTATGGGTGGCCCCGACTAATACAGCTTTCACCACGTTAAGGTATCCCCTAACGGAGAGGGTCTTAATGATGCACCTTTTTATAAATAAAGTCATGAAACTCCCTTAAAATTGCTTAACAAAACGTTTTATGTAAATATCATAACAAAACCCATTTGTACAACGTTCAATAAGCCTCATTAGTATATCATACATTGAAATACATTCTTTTATGGATTAGCCATCTGTGCAGCATAAAACGATAATTTATGTATGAATTATAAATCTCTCTATGTATGAATTACCAAATTATCAAAATCTATTGATAAATGACTTAACAAATTCCCTATCTGCATGAATGATAAAATCCCTCTTCATGGTAAGAGACTCTCAGACAGCCATTTTTTTAAGTCCAAGGTTATTAATAGAAGCCTTCAACGAACTGTCTAGTGTCGTAAGCTGTTCTTTCGTAATGCTTAAACAAGCATAAGGGATTAACTGTGGCTAAGTTACAAGTGCTTCAGGAAATTTGAACGAATCTGAGTGGTATGTTGAAGAACGTTGCTAATTCATGCCTAATTCCTATTCAGTTTCTATTCAAATTAATTAACTCGAAGTTTTGAAAATACATTTAACAACGAAGATCATCAGTTATTCTTAATTAGTGTGCACCTGTCACGAATTATGACTATATATTTAGATCGATATGCACACACGCACAGACACACAGATTCAACCCTTCCCACCCCCTCCCCCCTTTCCTAATTACAGCCCGCTGGTTCGGCATTTTGTGGGGAGATTGTGGTTTACTATTGTACCTCTCGGGGGTAACCCTTCCCACCAGGGTATGACTACTCCCTGCCCCCTTACCTATGGGACGGGGAGAGACCGTTAGTCTCACGCTCAGAGTGACCGGAATATATATATATATATATATATATATATATATATATATATATATATATATATATATATATATATATATATACATACATGTATATGTGTATATATGTATTATATATATATACATTACATACATACATACATACATACATACATACACACACACTCAGACACTTGCTCTTTATTATATAGAAGAGGATCAATCAAGAGCAGGAAATCCTTCATTTTGAGAATCACTTAGTTGAGATAGTCTATTAATTAGTTAAGATAGTCTATCTATCTTAGAACCACCTATGAATGTAAAACTAACAGCATCAGATCAAATATGGTAGCTCAGTTCCAAAGGACTTGCCAGCTGCCCCGCCCCAGCGACGAGCCATTTCACCAATTCAGTGTTACTATGTTTTGACTGGCTACCTGCCTTTATAGGCCAGTAAACGTTCTCTTTGACAATATAAACACTCATTAAACTAACTAGCTATATGGTTCAGTAATAAATTAAGTCGAGAGTCACAGCTTTGAGCGGTACGAGCTCTTTTTTTTTGGGGGGGGGGGGATTTTATTTTACCTTTCCCTGGTAGAGACCTGATAGAGGGTGCCAAGTTTCCGTATGTTTTTTTGAAGGTATCTCTCTCTCTCTCTCTCTCTCTCTCTCTCTCTCTCTCTCTCTCTCTCTCTCTCTCTCTCTCTCTCTCTCTCTCACTGTATATGAGTATGTAGAGAGGGTTCCTGATATCATTGCTACTACTACTTTTAATTGGTACAGGAACAACGTCAATAATACTACTAATAATAATGATTATAGTGATGGTAATAATAATTTTAGATGGTTATAATAACAATAATGGAGAAATAAAAGTACAACGTCAGAATGGAACAGTATTAGTAGTGAAAATGATAGTAGAGTATTAATAGTGATAAGAATGTTTTTTAAACTGTGCAATTCAACCAATTTTACCTTTGATTATTGATTACGACCCCATTCCTAATGCACGAGTTTGTAGGTGTTCAATATATATATAAATATATATATATATATATATATATATATATATATATATATATATATATATATATATATATATATATATGTGTGTGTGTGTGTGTGTGTAAATTTATATATATATATATATATATATATATAATATATATAAATTTATATATATATATATGTGTGTATATATATATGTATATATATATATATATATATATATATATGTATATATATAATTTTACATGTATAGAGCCATCTGGGAACTGAAAACATGGACCAACCACTTATTACAAAGAAGATTTTAAATTCTATAGCTAAAAGATTAGTGTTTCTTATTTTATTGCAGTATTCAAATCTAATAGACTATAATATTGTTACCTTTTTAACATTACTTTGTTACTTGGTGAACATTCTTGCTACAC
Source organism: Palaemon carinicauda (assembly GCF_036898095.1). Taxonomy (NCBI): domain Eukaryota; kingdom Metazoa; phylum Arthropoda; class Malacostraca; order Decapoda; family Palaemonidae; genus Palaemon; species Palaemon carinicauda. The sequence goes on along the minus strand of NC_090757.1, from coordinate 51,207,991 downwards.
GCCAATATTGCCAGCTACAGTCAGCTGAGTTTCCAGTTGATGTATTTCGCTTGATTTGATTTGTGCCGAATTTCATGAAGTGAATTGTACACGTATTTTCTTCCCTATATTATAAAGAGCAAGTGGCTGGTGGATATATATATATATATATATATATATATATATATATATATATATGTGTATATATATATATATATATATATATATATATATATATATATATATATATATAATATATATATATATATAAGGTCACACAGAGCTCTCCCCGTCTCTCGGGTAGGGGGAAGAGGCTGTAGTTATAACCAGGCGAGATCTGGTTGCATGTGTGTGCATATCTATATAAACATTTAACCATCATTTTTGACGGGGTTGCATACACTAATGTGTATATATAGACACACACACACACATATATATATATATGTATATATATATATATATATACATATATATATATATATATATATATACACTGTATATATCTTCCCTTCATGGAGAAGCCGCCAACAATGAAAAAAGGGGGCAAAATTTGTGCCTCGTTTATTGCCAGGAATGACCTGGTTTAATGACCTCTCTAGGCATTAACGATCGCCAAAACGACTACTTCACTCTCCCAATTCTGCCGCTAACTACCGCCAATGCAGTTATACGGTTTTGAGAGATACGTTGTATGAGAGAGAGAGAGAGAGAGAGAGAGAGAGAGAGAGAGAGAGAGAGAGAGAGAGAGATTAGTTTTACAATTTTAAAATCATATATTTTTTCAATCATAGAAAAAATATCTATTATGAAGATCTGATTTTGAATTCGTGGAACCTTAT
>NC_090757.1:51194273-51201773 GCF_036898095.1 Palaemon carinicauda | reverse complement strand
CCTCTCTTCCTTTTTAATGATTTTAAATGTATTTAGTTTTATATATATTTATCGCTTTGTTCACATTGATAACGTAATAGTCATTTTCTCTCTAGTTTTAGCCTTATTTTTCTTTATTTTTTTAACGTTTATATTTGAGATTCACTGTTTCTTTTATCTTCAATTTTTCCTTTTCCTCCAAACTGTACAATAGATTATATAAGAAATATCTCAGCTAATCTCTTTTCAAATAATATTTGAAAGGGAAAAGGCCGATGGAACGGGCAATTTGATGCCTTTTTCTACCCAAGGGTTGAAGGAAAGGACGGAAGCAATTAACCTTATAAGTCAATGAGCCGGTCATCCTTTAGAGCATTACTGATTTCCACTTTTTCAAATATAATAGCAATATAAGAGAGGGTAGGTATAGGAAACCCATGCTAATAAAGGTTTGAATGATGCAAGTCTGACCCCGGATTGGAAGACGAGAAATTTTAAAGTGGTGTCTTCTCCCCGTAGACTAATGTAGTTTTACTTCCATCAGAAATGAAGTCCTGTGTGTACTAGTGTATGCGACCCGTCAAAAATTACCACTTTTATAATATGTAGATATGCACGCACACGCGCAGATTCAACACCGTCCACCCCTCCCCCTTTCCTAACTACAACACGGCAGTTTCGGCAATTTGTGGGAGATTGTGGCTGCCGAGTTAACCCATCGGAGTACCCCCTCACCAAGGTATGCCTACTCCGTCTCCCCCAAACCAAGGTACGGGGGAAAGACCAAGTAGTCATATGTTTTGCAGTGCGACTTAGAGTGACAGGTAAGATATATATATATATATATATATATATATCCATCCAGCCATGTCGCTCGCCATTATATAGGGAGATGAGATGCTAATCTTCATGAAGTCAAGTGTTATCCAATTCAAGTATTATAAATTTCTCCCAAATTGTCTTTTTTCCTCGTCAGACCAAGACTTTGGGCCAAGGTTTCGTAGGAACCCCGCGTTTGTTTATCCAAATTATTAATTTTTTTTAGGTTATCAAGATATTTTATAAAGGCGAGAAGCTCCTCGGATATTTAATATTAGCGAACGCGTCCCGTCAAGAAGGATGGCTAATTATTTAGATATGCACACACACGGAACGTGCAGATTCAACAATTCCCTCCCCCTCCCCCTTTCCTCTAGTGGTACCCCCTCTCACGAGGGTATGACTACTTCCTCTCTTCCTCCACGAATGACAGGTAGAGACCGAGTAGTTATACGTCTGGCAATGTAGATGAACGTGTCAGGAAAGAAATATATATATATATATATATATATATATATATTATCCAGACACTTGCTTTTAATTACATAGGTGATATATTATGAAGTCGGGGTTATCGGAATGGCTTCAAGAATCTTAAAGTATCATTTTTATTATTTTCTTTATTGGAAATTTTCGTTTTCATGTGAATTTTTTCCTTATTTTTGCTTCACTTATTCGTCTGCTATCAAACAATTATCACTAGGGGAAGTTTTCTTCTTGCGTGTGCCGTAGGGACAATCAATTTTGTTGTTTTCATCAGGCCTGGTCTAAGAGAAGTTGTTGATTTTTTTCAGTGGACCTAGAACTTAATGCTAACTTAATATCAGGATTCCATTAAGTTATAACTTAAATTGGCTCAAACTAGCTGTGAATTCTATTTTTTTCAAATATAAAAGAATTTTTGTAATTACTTCAAATAATGATAATTAAGGAAAAGAAAGTAGGTCATACGGTAAAGGATTGCCTGTGCGTAGGTCGGACTTCAAGTGTGAACTGGTGGGCCGTAGTTTAACTATTACCTTCACTGACCTTGAGCGTAATTGTTAACTAGGTCTCAGGCTTAACAGTTTTCTTAAACGTGTTCAGGGATTAATTATTGACCTGTAATAGGACCGAAGTTATTACTGAATCATGTTTTAGCAGTGACAGCGTATATGACCATACCCTTTGCGATGCCGGATTACATAAGAAATTAGTTACTCTTTGCAATGATCACAACTGCCTAAAGATGAAGTAGTGACATAGTACTTACTCTGTCCGGCTTAAAGTTTATTGCAAAGATTTGTTTATATTTTTTATTACGTACAAGACGAGGTTATCGCAAACCTTTAAACAGCCACAATTGAAATCTGCTACAGATTAACACCAGCCCCCCTAGAAAGGCCTAAGTTCTTTTTCTACATTATATGAAATGCGTGAAAGTATGGTGAAAGGAAAGTAAAATAGTCAACCGTAAGTAAGTGTCATGTTATTGTACATCCAACCAATACAACAAGCATTAGTTAATAATTATTTGATTATTAGGCAAGGTATGAGCCCTCTTCTTGTATCCGGAATTGATAACGAATGTGACCCTCACCTCCACCACCGTGCCTCTTCCCCTTTCACATGAACAAGGAGGTAAATCCCCCCCCCTCCCCCCTTCCCCCCTCCCCCTAAGGCCACGATTCCCGCGAAAGGTCTGTTCTCGAAGGCTCTTGATTTTTCCAGGAACCGTCCAATAACCAATCCACTTTTCGTGGCGTATAGAGAACTATCAGGGTGTTCCTGTTATTTTTTTTTTTTTTTATTTATTTTTTTTTTTTTTTTTGAAGCCGGCCGGTGTTAACAGATACTTGCCTTCCAATATCAGCGTGTCTACAGTTTTGGGTCCTTTTTATGGGCCACAGATTAACAAACGTTTGTGAAGTGCTTGGGTTTAGGGGCCAGGGGGAGGGGGGAGCGGGGAGGGTCGACATTTCGGTGCATGTGAGTGAGGACGTTTGTGAGTTGGTGAATAACAATGCAAAGTGTATTGTGTGTGTTTGTGATTGTCATGGTTATTTTAAACAATTATTACCGACAAGTATAAGTTTATAGTATATATATATATATATATATATATATATATAATATATATATATATATATATATATATATATATATATAAATTATACTTGTGTGCGTCTTTCGGAGAAATGATACCTTAACGTGGTGAAAGGTTTTGTGTATCGCCTGATCAGTAACTCTCTACTAGTCAGGGACATTCTTACTAGATTGGTTTGTTGTAGGCGATCAGACTGAAATCTCCTACCATCACCAATCCGTATTGACCATTTTGGTGATAGAATAACCAAACTGCAGCTATAAATAACGTCATTTCTGAGGCCTTTGTCTTGCAGTTGAGTAGAAACAACTGTATTCATTGTTGTTTCATATATAAAATAAATGGACATCAAGAATAACAGAATAGGGCGCTAGAGATTACAAACGAAGCAGGGGAATGAGGAGAAGACGATGGATTGACGAACCAAGAAAATTTGTGGTTATCAACTGGCCTAGTAAGACCATAAACAGACGCAAATGGAAGGGCAAGTCTGAGGCCTTTTTCTTGCAGTGGACTGATTGCAGTTATTGGTAAAGATATATATATATATATATATCTATATATATATATATATATATATATATATATATATATATATATATATGTAAATTTACCTTTTTGTTGACGTCATACCTTCCACATTTAATATGAAAAAGAGAATATGGAATGAAGGCCCACCCAGAGTAATGAACTACTCTCTCGCTTCTTTAATACCTAATAAAGTCGAATGGGTCACAGATTGCCTAAGTCCTAAACGTTTCCTATGTTTGTGTGTTGATGCGAGATATCTAGAACTCTTGGGGTGTGTTTAAACAAGCTTCTAGTAAATTTTAAGCTCTCTCAAACAAACTATGTAAGTCTTAAAGTTTGTCTGAGCAAGCTTATTGTAAATCTTAAGCTCTCTCAAACAAACTATGTAAGTCTTAAAGTGTGTCTGAGCAAGCTTATCGTAAATCTTAAGCTCTGTCGAACGAGCTTTAGAAGTCCTAAGGTGTGTCTGAGCAAGCTTATTGTGAATCTTAAGCTCTGTCAAACAAGCTTTATAAGTCTTAATGTGTGTGAGAGAGCAAGCTTATTGTGAATCTTAAGCTCTGTCAAACAATCTTTATAAGTCTTAAGGTGTGTCTGAGCAGAGCAAGCTTATTGTAAAGCTTTTGCTCTGTCAAACAAACTATGCAAGTCTTGAGGTGTGACAGAGTTAGCTTCATGGAAATCTTAGGCTGTATAGAACAAGCTTCTTGTAAATATTTAGAGTGTGTCAAGCAAACTTAATGTGAATCTTAATGTGTGCCAGAAGCAATGGCAATCTAAGGGTGTCTTGGCAAAATTACTGTGAAATTGAAAGTGTACCTCTGAACAAGCGTGATATAAATCTTGAGGTGTGCCAGAACAAGCCTAGGTTATACCTTAAGCTGTGTCACTGCAAGCTTAATGTAAATCTTAAGGAATGGCAGATCAAGCTTGATGTATATCTTAAGGAATGTCAGATCAAGCTTGATGTATATCTTAAGGAATGTCAGATCAAGCTTGATGTATATCTTGAGGTGTGTCAGAACAAGCTTAATTTATGTCTTGAAGTGTGTCAGAAGCTTAATTTGCATTATAATGTGTGCCCGAACAAGCTTAATTTCGATTTTGAGGTCTGTTACAATGTAAATCTTGAGGTATGTCAGAAAAAGCTTAATACAGTATAATCTTTTCGTGTGTCAGAACAGGCTTAATGTAATCTGAAGGTGTCAGAAAAAGTTTAATTTAAATCTTGAGTTTTGTCAGAATAAGATTCATTTTACTATAACCTTTTTCATTTAAAATTGATGATGATGCTATTTTTGGATTCTAAGGAGACCCCTATCACCATACAACCACTTTTGTTGAATGTAAATCTCTATTGTATTTACAAGCTGTATTTTTAACATTCGCATGACGTCTCTCCTCTGTCTCTCATTGTGATCTCGTGAGTTTAATTGGACCGCAAGAGGATGATGATGGTATGGCTGCGGGGGGGGGGGGGTGAGGGGGCATTGGACCTTTGTAACCAGGGGTAGGGAGATGGGGGGGAGGGTTAGTTAAGAGCCTTGTGGTTTATGGAGTGTGGCGGCAGTTGTCTTAGATATAAAACAAGGCTTCCTTTGTTTAATTATCTCAATGCTGATCAAAGCTCGGGGAGGAGAAGTGGTTTGGAGGAGGGGGTTGGTGGTGATGGAGGGGGTTTAAGAGAAGGATTAATAGAACTCCCGTACACGGTCTTAGAGATATCTTATAAAGAGAGGAGCCATTTGTAACGTAATCGGGAGGGATAATTACAGGGCAGCCACCTTTCCTTTTATTAGGTTACCGGGTCTTTTTTTTTTTTCTTCGGTAGAGATTGATGTTTCTAATACTGTTCGCCGTTGATATTTCGACAGTAGTGTTTTCATATACATAGGATAATGTAAACTATTGAAGTTTTTACGAATGCTGAGTATTTTCGATTACCGGATGCCAAGGTATTGAAGAGAACAATTGTCATATTGATAGAGTCAGGCGTGCAGAAGTTAGAACATGCCCTTTTGGTGCAGAACAATGGCGTCTTGGAACACAAGGGGGGCGGCAGAAGAAAGAAGAAATAAAGCGTAATTTAACCAAATTTTTATTGGAATCAGCATTGTTAAATCATAATGGTTATAGTCTTACTACCACTTCATCTACGTCCACTTCATTTTTTTTTTTTTTTTAGTTGACAGTGAAGGTGGATGAGAGAAGAGTGAGAACAGTTAGCTAACTAATCATGGTAAGGATTAGTTTGGGAAGTTAAGTATTAGTAAGAGTAGTGTAAAGTGTGGTGTGACCACAATTTGATTTATTCATTGATTTATTATTATTATTATTATTATTATCATTATTATTGTTGTTGTTGTTGTTGTTATTATTATTATATTTTTTTATTATTATTATCTTAAAGTTATAATATAATATATGGAGGAGTTTCATACTCAAGGCTGGAATAGACTTAGACAATTGTTATTACTGTTTGTTGTTTATTCTCTTCGATGATAACACCAACAACAACAATAATAATAATAATAATAATAATAATAATAATAATAATAATAATAATAATAAATACAATTATTACTCTTATGATCAGTATTATCATAGATGTTTTTATTTATTTTCTTTCATAACAGTAATAAATACAATTATCACTGCTATTATCAGCACTATTACAGATACTGTTGTTATTATTGATATAACAACCCTAGTCAATCGATATCATTATCACACACATATTTTCTACATAAGCAAATGTAAACAAAATAAAAAAAAAGAACAAAACATAAAAGAATCAACATAAGTTGGAATTATGAAATTCAATCGCCATAACAATCTTTCATAATCACTTATGATTATATAAAAAGTAAGGTTGTATGTCTCCTATTGGTTGATTCGTCATATGACCGTTGCTATTCCTATCAGCCTATTTTTGAGCTTACACGAACTCTGCCTCTTAGATGTTTTATTTGGCTAACAGGAATTATGGTCGCTTGAAAAGGAACATGTAGAATTCAGGAGCATCTTAAGAGGTGCCCTACTGCACCTCCCACCCCCCACCCCCACCCCCTTCACCTTGAAAGGAGCATAAACGAGACAAAAAAGTGAGAAATCGAAAGAGAGACTCTTCTGCTGGGGGACTTGGCCCTCGACTCAAGTGTTTGGGAATCGTTTGAAACTTGATTCGATAGATTTTGGAGGAGGAGGAGGAGGAGGAAGGAGAAGTATTTTGCATCTTATAGTTTCTCCGTCAAGGTCCTTCTGTAGGGGAAAATCAAACCAATTGTTAAGGAGGCCTCTTCTACTGTGAAGGTGGACATCCAGGTGGAAATGAATCAGGATATCTAGTTTCCTCATTTTCACACACACACAGACACACCCACACACACACACACACACTGTTCAGCCTTTCGAATTAGTCTTCCTTTTAGCTAGATAACTTTCGTCGGATACTCTCTCTCTCTCTCTCTCTCTCTCTCTCTCTCTCTCTCTCTCTCTACTCGTGTATGCTTTACTTTCGGAAATATATTCACCAAGTTCATTAACTTTCCTTCTTGGTCTGTGCGAATTCTTTGAACAACATTAGTGAAGAAAATAAAGAATAAAACAATTCATAGATGAAAGTAGACTGGTTTAGGTGATTATAAATAGCCGGCCAAAGTTTAAGGGAAATATCCCTTAACAGAGAGAGAGAGAGAGAGAGATTTAAAGAATTATTGACGACGTAATGAAACAAAGTAACTAAAGTCCATTTCTTTTAGCGAGGCAGATTTGCACCGACTCGCAGTGGTGCCCTTTTAGCTCGGAAAAGTTTCCTGATCGCTGATTGGTTGGACGAGATAATTCTAACCAATCAGCGATCAGGAAGCTTTTCCGAGCTAAAAGGGCACCTCTGCGAGTCTGTTCAAATCTGCCTCGCTAAAAGAAATGGACTGTAGGTACCAACAGTCAATAAAAGAAAGGAGAGAGTGAGAGAGATGACGTAAAGGGACGAGTCTGACAATTATAAGGGGAGAGAGAGAGAGAGAGAGAGAGAGAGAGAGAGAGAGAGAGATCACTTCATTAATCTTCATCTAACTCATAGC
>NC_090757.1:51186773-51189273 GCF_036898095.1 Palaemon carinicauda | reverse complement strand
GAGATAGACACTTGTTCTTTACTATATAGATTATTATTATTATTATTATTATTATTATTATTATTATTATTATTATTAAAGATAAGCTTCTGGCTGCAACCTGATCGTGTTCCACGCGCTCAATAGCGAAGCGAAAACAGCACTCCTTACGGCACTGATGGATCGCAGACAAATTTGCAACTGGACACCCTTGTCGGCGGCACTCTTGGGGCACCGATGCCCCTCAAAGATTCGGGTATGAATGACGGCGTTAGTACTTGATAATTGTAGTGGGTAGAGCTCTGGCTGTATGAGAGGTTGAGAATTAAGTTTGTGTACCGATGGTATGGTAAGATTTCGTCTTTAGGTTTAGCCCACTTAAAAAAAAAAAAAAACTAGTTTCTATGTGTTTTGAAATATATCAGTGAAAATAAGGCGATGAGGAAAGAAGATGGAAATGTGAGAGCTAATGACGCTGAGGAGGAGGAGAATCAGGGTGGGAAATGAAGGGGGGGGAGGGGGGAGATGGTAGAGGAGGAGGAAATACGTAACGAGGTTTGGTGATGGGGAGAGAATGCCTACGGCTTTCAGAGAGAGAGAGAGAGAGAGAGAGAGAGAGAGAGAGGCGCCTTTATGGTTGAGGGAAGGAAGAGGAGGCACAATTAGGAACCCGATAACAGCCTCCTGATAAACCATCCCATTAGGAGGAACCGCTCTCTCCGGGATCTTTATCTATCTGTAAAAAAAGCCTCACTTAAGAGCCGCGTTGCTCACACACTCGAAGCCAGCATAGTCTCTCTCTCTCTCTCTCTCTCTCTCTCTCTCTCTCTCTCTCTCTCTTATTTATTTGTCTTGCGTGTTTAAAAGTATTCTATCATGCTGAAAAGAAATTAAACTCCCTGAATCCTTAGTCCTAAACATGGCACTCAGAGCGTGTTTCAAGATCCGGCGAGCGATGGCAACTCGAGGGCCGGGACCGGAGGGAGTACCATATCGTTAATTAGGATATGGGCAATTATGGGCAATTTGGTTGACGCTGACAACCAATTGACAAATGGAGTGACGTGACGACTAGAGCAATCAGGAAGGGTCGACAAGGGCCCGTAACACGGACCAGGGGTCGACTAGGGAATACCCTATAAGGATTCGTTATCGATCGTTCGAAATGGAGAAATTATTGAGGCGCCTACGCTCGGTTGCCAATTAGTGATAAGAAGGCGAGCCGGAGGGGAGGGGGACGGCTGGTGGCTGTGTTGTGATTAGGAGGAGGGGTTGATTTCGCGCGCTATACAGCCTCATAGCGATGCCGTTAGGGTCAACGTTATCAACGGCGTTGAAGTGTCCCCACATCTTTGTTTGGTTTGAATCTCATTAAACTCCTCTTAGGGGAAGTAGATAAACATTAGAGCAGGAGTGAATCATTCGTATTTTTTTTCTTTCTTGTAGGCTGAGGTGCCATTTAAGATTCCATTCATTTGTCATTATTTTATTCTAAATACATAAATATATTGACTATTAAATTTATTATTCCTGATCTAGATATTAATCTCTGGCACCGTCATTCAATTATACTTGTTACATAAGGTTTTTCACAATTCTAACCATCTTTTGCATTTAGATCTTCCCAGGCAGTACTAACCAGTTCGTAATACTAGGTATGTAGTTAATTCTCCACAATGAAGTTCAATACTGCACAGTGTTCTAGAAGTTTTATCCCCCCTGTGACCAAGATGTGGAATGATCTTCCTAGTCGGGTAGTTGAATCAGTAGAACTTCAAAAGTTCAAACTTGCAGCAAATGTTTTTATGTTGAACAGGCTGGCATAAGTCTCTTTTTACAGTTTATATATGAAAGATCTGTTATGATGATGTTACTGTTCTTGAAATATTTTGTTTTAGTTGTTCATTACTTCTCATATAGTTTATTAATTTCTTTTTTTTTCCTCACTGGGTTATTTTTCCCTGTTGAAGCCCTTGGGCTAATAACATCCTACTTTTCCAAATGGGTTGTAGCTTAGCTAATAATGACGATAATAATAATAATAATTATTATTATTATTATTATTATTATTTTGATTATCATCATCATCATCATCATCATCATTATTATTATTATTATTATTATTATTATAATTTTTATAATTACTATTATTATTAATATATGGGACAATAACAGACGAGACTCATTGTTTTGGTATTACTGAATCGAAGAAATTGTTACGAGCTAATGTCGGTGTCTTGTACTCTTATATAATTAGTAATATAAGAGAGGGTCGTAACGGAAAGTTCAGCCTATTGGAATTTACGTATTGTTCGTAAGCTTATTCTTGGGAAAGATGGTATTAGGTATACGGGTAGTCTTGTTACATAGAAAAACGTTATTATATCATTACATATAAATAAAAACTGACAAGTCCATTATCTCTCTCTCTCTCTCTCTCTCTCTCTCTCTCTCTCTCTATATATATATATATATATACATATACATATATATACATATATATACATATATATATATATAT
>NC_090757.1:51000324-51183773 GCF_036898095.1 Palaemon carinicauda | reverse complement strand
TATTTGGAAAGCTAATGCCCGATACTGTATTTTGGACCCCCATACATTTTTATGAATTATTAGAGAAGTATTTTATTAGTTTGATTAATCCGCTTTTGAAATTTTATTTTGAATCTCGATCTGTTACAATAAAAATCGAAAGACTTCTTAGCCTGTTTATTAATGACAATCCATCTAACTTTTGGAATAACTTTATTAATTATTAAATTGTCTTTAGTCAAGAATATCTAATCAGTAAATTTGGTCTTGCATTAGATTCATACGAAATCATAATACCATTAGATCAGACTCGCTCGAAGCCCCAAAATAAATACCTTAGTGTGCTGCCTCAGTTCTGCCTACCCAAAGATATGGACGACCAAGGTAACCAAACCGGTCGGTGCCAGTGTAGGATTGCAACGGCGCCACTACTTCATGCATGAATTCTGAGGCGTTCTTCTTCCCCCTCTTCGCCCCTCTCTATTCTCAAAGTTAATATCGCAGTCTGTCGCGCACTCGTAAGCCCATACATATTCTAGTTTCTGATATATGAAAACCTGTTTCATGCAGTGCACTGGAACTTCCTTTTTTTTTCGTGTATGGTTTGATAGTCGGGGATCGTCTGACATAACTACGATTAAATGTTGTTGTATATCTTAGAAAGCAATGAGTTTTTAATGCTGCGTAGGCGAAGTAACTCGACCATTAACGGGTTGGTCTTGTTTCTTCTACGTCGTACTCCTGGTGCTTGTCAAGAAAGGTCTAGCAACAAGGGACACTCCGGTATAGTTTGTTCCACGATTTTAATAGTATAAAGTTTACTGGAGTAATTGGGTATAGAAATTAGGCAGTAGAGTTATGCTCCATCTTTTTTTATAAGAGTATCGAATAACACTTGAATTATAGAGCATGACATCACAACTAGCAACCTGTCTGGGGTAGGCACCGGAACTAAATCCACTGCCTGTTTTGACACCTTAGACTTCTTAAGCCCAGGCCTCCTTGAAGTGACTTTTAGATAGTTCACGGAGACATTTGATGTCGGTGGTGGCGTGAGGGAACATCTGAAGCGCTCTTGAGAGACATTGATCGATAATAAGTTCTTTTGAACGAAAGATTTTTACAGTGACATAACATCCCCCGTTTCAATCATGGTCGGCGTTACCTTCAAACAGCCGCATCCTGCGGACTGTCGGTATTGCACCTTCTGGTCCGTCCATAGGTTCGGTGTTCCAGGGACTCCTCGCACCGTCAGGACTCCTAGGACCCCGAAGACTCCTAGGGGCATCCTAAAATGTAAGCACTTCTTTGGAAGCGAGGAGAAGTCTGCTACCCTGCAGGCCATTGGGAAGCAGCATAGGTTGACTGTCCCTGGGGAGGATCATGACCATCAACACCAGCCTGAGGATAAACCCGACCCATCCCGTCGCAAGTCCCTTTCCAGAACCCCTTCTGGGAAAGTAAAGAGGCGGCCTTCCCATTCATCACTGAGTGACGAGGCTGTGGCCCAAGATCAGAAGATAGCCGGTCCACCATTGTCTCCCACAGGAGTACATAAGCCACAGGATTTATCACAAGACTCGGGTGGACAACAGGGAGATGTTGGCGAGCATTCTGCAGCTGCTATAGCCCCTGGTAAGCCACAGACCCCGCTTCTGACAGTGTCCTTAAGTGATGCAAGTACCTCTAATGATGGCCAAAGAATCAGCGATGTCGGAGGGAATGATGGAAGACTGAACGGAGAGGGCATAGCCAATGTACCCACAACTAGTACAGCTATCTCAGGTGTCACTGAACTGCAGAAGCAAGTTGCAGAAACTTCAGAGATCAAAGAAGGTACAGAAACATCACAGGAAGTCTCGGAGATTAAGGCCGATGCAGAATCACTGAAAATCCCAGAAATCAAGGCAAGTGGTGAAAAATCGCTTGGATTCCCAGACGTTAATGGAGGAACTGGATATCTCCCAGACGCCCCAGAAATTAAGGGAGCTACAGAAACTCAAGTCCCAATCGTAGTCTTGGAATCCCCCGTAATTGTACCAACAGGAATAGAAGTAAGTCAATGCTAGCTATTGTTATGCCTAAGTTCATAGTTTTTGACTGTATCCTGTGGGTTTGCCAAATTACTGTAACTTAGTTTTAGAGGGGTAATCTGCAACCAAGGTACCTTCAAAGTTCATAGATTTTAAGGTTCATGACGTGAGAAAAAAAAGGGATATTGAATTTAGATTACATAAATTTTGGGCTTCGTCAACGGAATCAAGAAAATATTGACGCAAAAATAGATTAGAATAACTAAATTTGATATGATAATTTCTCTCTCTCTCTCTCTCTCTCTCTCTCTCTCTCTCTCTCTAATGGGAGGCCCCCTTGTAATTCGTGATAAACTATGGTAAATCTGGTTAATCATGGCACCTAAAGGTGCCACACTTTGCCAGCCTTCCGCGTAATTCATGGCCTTGAACGTGAAAATTTTTGTGGGTATTAATCAATCTCTCTCTCTCTCTCTCTCTCTCTCTCTCTCTCTCTCTCTCTCTCGGTTATGGCTCCATTTGTGAATGTTTACTTTAATATCTTGTCAAAATTTGCATTTGATGGTGTTTATAAGCGAATATGTAGCCAATTTGCGTTGTTAATCGTTCGCGTTTCTCTCTCTCTCTCTCTCTCTCTCTCTCTCTCTCGGCACATGAGTTTGCAGATCTCATTTTTTCTTCTGACTAATAAACATCCTAATGATATCTTGGCCCTGGTTTTTTTTTTTTTTAATCATCAAACTTCGTCGTATCTTAGCTTCCGGGTCAATAGTGTAAAGTCTGGGGAAAAATACTTGCATTGCAGATTCTTGGAAGATCTATTTCTAGCCAAATGTTGAATGGCGCATCTCTCTCTCTCTCTCTCTCTCTCTCTCTCTCTCTCTCTCTCATATATATATATAATATATATATATATATATATTATATCATATATTTATATTACATATGATATATATATATATATATATATATTATATATATATGTATGTATATATATGTATGTATATAATTGTGCGTGTGCGCACAAATGTTCTTGGTATCTTATATAAATATGAGGAGCAAGGTTTTCAAATGGTGTCTCAACAAGAAAGGATTACTCCTGTACCAAGTGAATTACACGGTCTGTCTATTAAAGCTAGAATAGTTTGACATTGCTTCACCGTGCAAACACGAGAGTAGTTAGTTTCAAATTATTGGAGCTTTCAAACACACTGCCCAAGATTGTACAACAAGCCCCCACTAGACATCCGAAAGACTGCTGGTAGTAAGGCTTTCAGTAAGAAACAGAAGGATTTTCTTTTCTAAGTGCTTCGGTAATGTGGATCTGACAATTAACCCTGTAATCGCTGTGATAATCTTAAATACCTAATACCCAAGATTTTATACGAGAAACAAATATTGTAGGGCACAGGGTTCCCCTGTGTGATTAGGACTAGGAAAACAGCCATTGGAGTAAAACTTTTTTTTACAAAATTTCGTAATTTTTTTTCTAAATTTCGTATTATGCTTTTTTTTAAATTTCGTATTATGCTTTTTTTAATTTCGTATTATGCGTTTTTTTTTTTTTTTAATTCGTATTATGCGTTATTTTTTTTTAATTTCGTATTGTTTTTTTTTTTGTTTTTTATTTTTGTATTATGCTTTTTTTTGTTTTTTAATTTCGTATTTTCTTTTTCTTTTTTTTAATTTCGTATTTTCTTTTTCTTTTTTTAATTTAGTATTATGCTAAATTTCCTATTTCACTCATAAATGAGGTCTACCCTCCCCCTCTGGTGAGTGTCCGTGCGGGCATTACATCTAGACAATGTATCACATATTTCGTGGATGTGAACGGGCAACGGTACACATTTGGACCTCTACGAATGTAAGCAGGTCACCTATACAGTGTATAAAATGTTGGCGCGGTAAGATATGACGACGGGAAAGCCAGTTTTTTTTTTTTTTTTTAAGAGGAGGAAATAAAGTTGGACGTCTCTCCGTACCCCTCCACTAGACTAATAAATGTTGGGAAAAGAAAAATTTCTCAAATATTTTAGTGTATCAAAAGTCCTGTTCTCGACTCCTAACCTAGATTGTTTTCACTACGTAGTGTATTGAGTGAACTGATGACATAAAACTAGTTTTTAAAGGGGATGGGCGATTGTTTAGTGAACTTTGTGTCCTAAATGTTAATTTCTATATTCCCCTATACACCTTTCGCAATGCGAAAGCAAGTTTAGTTACTTTCAAGTCTCTAACTCTTTCCTATGTTTTATTGCTTTGAAATCTTTACTTTCGTTTATTACGCTTAACCTTATGTAAATAAAATTATTAGCAACGAACTCTTTAATTATCTGATTCGTAGAAGCCTTTTGAGATTTTAGCTTTTGCATTTGTTTATTCACTGTCGTGAATGTTATTTTTCTCCCTGACAAATAATGGCATTTTTGTTAGTCATTACAAATAACTAATGCGGGCCTGTTGAATGTGTTGAGTTTAGCAATTTGTTCAGATCTTTGCCCCCCCCCCACCCTGTCGAGGTTTTAGCTTTTACATTTGTCTGTTTTAAAACACTCGAGCCAGTTTTCTCCCTGAATATTTTTTTTTCTATCCAATGTGGTCTTGTTGCATGTTCTGAATTTGTCAATTTGCCCCCCCCCCTCTTCAACCCCGGCGGCAGGGAATTTACTACTTCCTTTTCAAAGGCTATGCCTTCAAAAAAAGATTTATCACGAGACGCTCTACTTCAACGAGGTGTGGCCAGTGGTATTTACTACACACGTGGCATTATTTTCTTTTGTTTTGGTTTGTAGAGTCCGATTATATTTTAGCTGCACACTTAGATTCTTTTCATTTAGATTTTTAGAAATTTTACTGTAGTCCTTTGGCACCTTTGAGGTTGTGGTTGGGTCGGTTTTTTATCGTATTAAAATCTATTGCAGTTGGACACAAACCATGGCTTTAAAACTGGCACTCCGCCGGGTCATAATGTCTCAGAGGAGTCAGAAAGCTACATGCGTGTACTAGATTTTAATTTTTGTTCCGAAGGCTCATGCTAAAGATATTTAAAGGTACTTTAAAGCTTGTTTTTCTGGTCCAATACTGCAGGGGAACCCTACTTTCAGACTTTATCGTGTCATTTCTAAGGCATTTTGCATTTTACACCGCATCTTGCTCGTTTATTGTGAAATCCACATTATCGAAGCACTTTTAGTTTTTGGTTTCTTCTTGAAAGCATTGGTATCTTCAGTCATCCGGATGTCTAGTGGGAGCTTATTATATAGTATTTTGAAGCTCTAGAACTTAAACAATAGGCATACAGTATATATATCAATGATTTAATACCATCTAACTTTATTTGTCAACACGATTTGTTGGCTGCACAATTTGTAGCAACATTTAATTCGGAGTTCCGCTTTAGATGTGACTGATCGCATTCTGCTGACATTTTCTTTGTCTAGCCGCTGCTATTTCCTCTTAGTAGCTTTCCGTGGTGGCACAACTGAATGACCTCAGGTTTTGTAGGCCATAAATAGATTTTGTTTGCTAGGGTACCTAAAGCATTTCCTACAGCTGGCGTCCCTCGGTACACTGTCAGTAGGGTATAACTTTGGTTAGTCCCGCTCAAGTTGGATAGTTTCCTGTCTGCTACCTCACCATCCTTGTGAGCTAAGGATTGGGGTTTACATGTTGTCATCTGCAGCCATTGACTGGCCCTCCTTGTTCCTAGCTTAGATGAAATGTGGTTCTTGGGTGCTGATCTTATGCATGTGGTCAGTCTCTAGGGCATTGTCACTGCCCGTTGCCTCTGCCATTCAAGTACGGCTTTTAAACCTTTAATATGTATATTCCTAGAACGGTTTTAGCAATAGACAGTAATCAATGTCTGGTGCATGCAAACTCGTAGGTAAAATTTGAAAGCATTAAGCCCGAGATATATATTTTTGACTGGTTTCCTCCGGAAAGTGCATACTGGTTTCTTAGACCCTCCGCTCAGATGAATGTGCCTGTGGATGTTTTAAGATTCTATGGATGTCTCTCCTGAAAAGCTGCTGGTTGACTTTATCCTAATCAAATTTTAACTTAGCAAACCTCTCTCTCTCTCTCTCTCTCTCTCTCTCTCTCTCTCTCTCTCTCTCTCTCTCTCTCTCTCTCTCTCTCTCTCTCTCTCGGTCGTTTGAGTGCTAATTATTTTACCTTGGGCAGATAGTTATTTCGAAGTTTGGCGACTTATGCTGATGAGACTCCAAAAATATCACTTTGAAAGTCATGTATTCCTTGGCTTCGTACCACTTCCGCTTGATATCTTCCCTTCTCGTAGACGAGAGGTTACCTTTTTTTTGCAGAGCTGATACTGCCATAACCTTCATCCGCAGAATTTTTTGTTTAATTTCTGCACGTGGGGGCTACTTATTGCGTGTCTGCAGTTGAACGAAGGCCAATAGCTTTCTAGTGTTGTTACGACTACATAATGTAATGGGCTAATTGGGGTATTTATTATTTGGCTTCCAACCAGATTTGAAAAGGAAAAGTCAAACAAAAATTTTTATATAGAGGCTTACTCCGAAGTTATTCGGACAATTAGAAATTCAGTATGGAGGGCCCGCCTCTTTCTCTCTCTCTCTCTCTCTCTCTCTCTCTCTCTCTCTCTCTCTCTCTCTCTCTCTGTGAGAGAGAGAGAGAGAGTGACTTCCTGACCCTTGTACCCTGGTGCCCCAAAAATACCCTATATCCATCAGACCAACCGTAAGGCGACTGAATGGCGTATTGTAGAGGGGGGGGGGGGCGTTGTGGACTAGGTAGTAGTGTTGGTCATACTGCAGAGATCTAAGTGTAGGAAGTTTTGATGAACATTTACCGCGCATGTTCATAACATGCACATTAACACTGAATTTTACTAAATTAGAAATAACTTCAAGGAAATTGTCCTACTCCGATGTTGGCTTTGTACTTGGAATTATTTTTTTTTAGTTTTAAACATAACCTATAGTCAATTTCTTTTAGCGATGCCCTTTTAGCTCGGAAAACGTTTCCTGATCGCTGATTGGTCGGAAAAGATGAAACTTTTCCGAGCTAAAAGGGCACCTTTGCGAGTCTGTGCAAATCTGCCTCGCTAAAAGAAATGGACTATAGTATATTCTTGGAAAATGTTTGTTAAAAGCTGTATTTGGTTATGCAAGGAGTCTACCCGCCACGGAATATTAATGGAATAGTCATCATACATCTATTAAAAAAATTTTCAGACAAGGGAATCCCTTCAATGAAATTGAAATTTTCTTGTAAACGAAAGTAGCGAAAGTTTAGTACAATTTAATCAATATAAATACTGCAAGGGCATTGGTTAAAGCTTCTAGCTGGTTTGAAATTAAATTTCATTGCATGTGTAATCATTTAAAAAAATAGAATCCTAAAAACCGCTGGAATTTGTGAACGTGAGTCAAGTCGGAGCCGTTCGGTTTTAGGGTAAGTCCATCCCATACCCTAATCTCTTCTCAATCCAAGGGACGGGGCATTAGTATCCTACCTCCCCTTCCCCCCTCTCCATTTGTTCCCTACCCGAATGTTATCTAAGCCTACTGCCCCGCCTTTTTTTTTTTTTCTCTAAACCTCCATACACCCCTCTTCGTCAAGTAGGGCGTCTCGCCATACAGGCTGTATACATGCTCTTAAAGCCTCACATGACTACATCAGTAAAGATAGTCAGCCCACAAGGTTAGTATTACTTGATAACTGTGAATGGGAGCAAAGATGCTGATTTATTTCAATGTAATCTAGACTTTAATGTCTTCTGGCATGCGAACTTATACCACTCCTTTTGATTTTTTTTTGCAGGTAGGCATTATGCTGATATAACTTATTTTTAGTGAATATATCAAAGTTTTTAAACAATACGCCTAAGGTGAAGATTTTTTTTTTCTCGTATTCATTAGAAATACGATGCCACCTCCCATTTATATACACTTAAAATGTAATGCTTGAAGTTGCCCGCCGACGGGTGACAGAGGAACATTTTATGTTTTGTATATGTTAAAGTAGTTTTAGTACTGAACTTAAAAATTAAACGTGTACCCGGTGTCTGAACATATTTAGCATCTTCCTACACTTGTCATTGAATTCCAAATCTTCTGCTCATAACTGTCTACAAAAATTTCTTAACTTAATTTGTTACCTTCCATTACTTCATATAAAATCTTTGATCTACCACTGACTGGTTTAAATCTATTAATCTTTCTTTTGAGAGACTATCCCACAATTTATAACCTCTTGCTGCATCTAATCTAAACTTCTTGAAAAGTCTATCCTCTATGTTTCGTGTAATCTTGCGTTTGTATCTTCCATTAACATTTCTTCCACACGATCTGTCTTTTAGTTCTGAGGGAGAAAATGGGTGTGTTGGGGAGAGAGATTTGACAGATCTCCTGACCACCCCTTGCCCCCCCCCCCTGTCCCCTCCCCTTCTCCCCTCCCCTTGCTTATCCAGATGTGCTTTTACACAACCATTTCCTTTTACCCTCGACCAGATGTGTGTGCTTTCGAGAGGCCTAACCTTTGTTAGCCATCCATAGAGCTCTCTCTCTCTCTCTCTCTCTCTCTCTCTCTCTCTCTCTCTCTCTCTCTCTTACTGGTACGCCTCTTAGTTTTTATTATAATCAATCTGAGTAATATTCGTATTTCACGGAATGCCCTCATGGAAAAAGTGTGAGCCCTCTGGCGATTCAGGATATGGATACTAGGTTTGTTTTTCTCATATTTTAATTTAGCGTGGTACCAATGTACTAATTTCTTCCACCATTGAAAGTTTTTAGAAGTGCATAATTTACTTATTACATTTATATTTATTCTTTTGCGTGATTAAGGATATGGATACCAGGTTTGTTCTTAGTCGTCCTACCCGTTGTTTCTCATTTCAGCTTTGTGGGGTACCAATCTATGTACTTTTTCTCCCCTTGAAAGTTTTTAGAAGTGCAGATTTAAAGTATTACTGATAATTATTCTTTCTAGTATTACTGATAATTATTCTTTCTAGTATTACTGATAATTATTCATTCTAGTATTACTGATAATTATTCTTTCTAGTATTACTGATAATTATTCTTTCTATCAGTTCGGTCATTTACTATTATGGAGGTAGCAAAACTTTTAAGACCTATACTTGTAAATTTACGTCCGTGTAGAGTTGAGGATTTCTAAACCAGAACCCCATAATTCTCAAGACCGTAAATTTGTAGATGAATGACTATTAACGTTGCCAGGAATTATTTGTTGGAATCTCTCAGCATTGCTATATCAGTAATAGGGATTTCTGTACCTTAACTATATATAACTTATATGTGCCCTTGGTAGATTGGTAGGCGTGGCTTTCTTTGGTAAGGCGGGGCATACTTTTGTTGGAACCAAGCATATTGAGTATACAGCAAAAGTCACGGGGGGAGGGGTGGTTGTGAGAGGCTGTTGTGACGTTTTGGGGGGAGAGGAGGCATGGCTAGTCTTAAAATTTGGGTCCCCCGAACGGAGGATTGCAGTTGGAGATCGTTCCCGGCGAGTACAGCTTCCTGGGTGCTATACGAGAGACACTTTTGATCACAATTGATCTAGATAATAATAATTTGGAGTCTGATTTTAGTGCAGTTATGGATTCCTTGACTGTTGAAAACCATGATGCTGCAGCACCAACAACAAACGGTGTAAGCGAACATGCCCCAGCACCCGTAAGTGCTGAAACTGTCCTGGAACCATTCAAAAGGGCTGAAGGAGAGAGACTCAATATGAAGTGTACAGATGCTGTTCCTGCTGCAGCCGAAGCTAAGGACGAAACTGTTGTTCCTGCTGCGGCCGAAGCTAAGGACGAAACTGTTGTTCCTGCTGCGGCCGAAGCTAAGGACGAAACTGTTGTTCCTGCTGCGGCCGAAGCTAAGGACGAAACTGTTGTTCCTGCTGCGGCCGAAGCTAAGGACGAAACTGTTGTTCCTGCTGCGGCCGAAGCTAAGGACGAAACTGTTGTTCCTGCTGCGGCCGAAGCTAAGGACGAAACTGTTGTTCCTGCTGCGGCCGAAGCTAAGGACGAAACTGTTGTTCCTGCTGCGGCCGAAGCTAAGGACGAAACTGTTGTTCCTGCTGCGGCCGAAGCTAAGGACGAAACTGTTGTTCCTGCTGCGGCCGAAGCTAAGGACGAAACTGTTGTTCCTGCTGCGGCCGAAGTTAAGGAGGAAACTGCTCCTGCTGCGGCCGAAGTTAAGGAGGAAACTGCTCCTGCTGCGGCCGAAGTTAAGGAGGAAACTGCTCCTGCTGCGGCCGAAGTTAAGGAGGAAACTGCTCCTGCTGCGGCCGAAGTTAAGGACGAAACTGTTCCTGCTGCAGCTGAACCCTCCAAAGAGGAAGGTTCTGTAGCTGAAGTGAAGCCCAAAGAGGAACCAGAAAGTGGAGAAGCTTTAAATAAGGAATCTCTTCCGTCCGCCTCTGTGGATGATGCTTCGGTATGTCTCGTGCATCCGCCATCTTGGGATTGGAGAGTAATTTTGTACTTGTAGTAGTCTTGGTAAAAAGGTTCAAATTTCTAACCGATATGTTGTTAATTTAATTATTTTTCTTAACTGGAAAGCCATAATTCTTGAATAGACTAAACTAGGAATTGTCATTCAAGACGCTGAAATTGCGTAGCGAATATCTCTCTCTCTCTCTCTCTCTCTCTCTCTCTCTCTCTCTCTCTCTCTCTCTCTCTCTCTCTCTCTCTCTCTCTCTCTCTCAGGAAAATTGTAATTTAAATTTTTTGTATCTACCTTTTTTTTCTGTTTGTATATGTTACGTTCTTTGTACTTTTACGATTTTCAAAATTAGATTACTGTATATTGACTATTGTTGCCGGTAATCTTATGGCCGCAAGACCAGGGTATTTATAGTATTTATATACATAAGGAATTTTACGTATCTTTTTACGACGTTCTATTAGTGTGAACTAGAATTCGGACAGACCGCCGTTCATGAAGGGGATATAATTGTGTAAGGGAAGAATCGGCTGTTGGTGTACAGTAGTTGATCAGTCAATTGGCAGTTCCGTGGAAGAAATAGATATACGGTTGAAAAATATTTGTGAATATCTGTGCTATCATTGTACAGTACACGGTGTGGTTTTTTTTTAGCCATTACTAATGTTTTTCTTTTATCCCCCGTAGAATAGTTTTATTATAGAATACAACTAAGTCGTACAGTATTATTTATTCGAAGTCCGCTTTAATTTCGAATGATGTTACAACAGACCTTTTTTTTTTGGCAATGAAAGTCTTTAGATTTAGACTTGTCTAAGACATTCCTTCAGTCAGTGGAATGACAGGAGGTTTTGAATTTAAATTTTATTATGACCAGATAAATCTGCGTTGTAATGTTAGTCTTGATATTGCGCTTATAGAGGCGTAGTGTCACCGGAGATGACCAACTGTTTTCTTCGTTTCTACACACTTAGGCCAAGGCTGAGGAACCAAAGGAAGAAGAGGCCAAGAAAGAGGAGGCTGCCCCAGCTGATGCCGCCCCTGCTGCTCCAGCAGAAAAGCCCGAAGAAGCTGCTGCCGCCGCTCCAGCCCAGGAGGAGAAGAAGGAAGCTGCCCCTGTAGTGGAAGCCCCTAAGGAAGAGGCAGCGCCTGTTAAGGAGGTAAATTCTGTTCTTCCTCCCACCCTCTTGATTTCTTATCCATCCTAGATGGAACTCATCCCGTTATTCCTTGAAAATATCCTTTTCCAGCATATCCTTACAGCCTTTTCTCGCAAGCGGGACTCTCGTGACTTCTTGACTACTATTTTGTGTATATACATACACTACATATATATATATATATATATATATATATATATATATATATATATATATATATATATATATATATAAATATATATGAATACATATATATTTCTATATAAAATATATATATACTATAAATACATATATAAATTATATGAATTAATATATATATATATGTATATATATATATATTATATATATAATATATATATTGTATATATATAAAAATATATATGTATACATATATAGTGTGTGTAATGCTGCTGCTATTGTACTAAAACCTGTTAACCTAGCGTGTGTATTATTGGACAGAATTCAGACTTGTGGTGTTGATTTAAATATACAATGGCTGTTTGTCTTAACTGCAACATTGTAACCTACCGAACTCCCTACCTTCTCCTGTTCCCTGCTGTGCCAGAACCCTGTGATAGCTATACATTTATATAATCCTTGCTGTAACTACTAACTTAATGTACACGCAGTGCTGCGCCTTTTAATATAATGCAAGTGATCGTCAGCAACTGGTTGGTGTATACGCACACTTACAAACAGTATGAGCCCTATGTATGTTTTCCTTGTATATTGTATCTTTGCTGAGTTATCATAAGTCTCCTCTTATGTTCTGACTAACCCTGTATAGATGGATGTTTTTCTTGG
Organism: Palaemon carinicauda; assembly: GCF_036898095.1. Lineage (NCBI taxonomy): Eukaryota > Metazoa > Arthropoda > Malacostraca > Decapoda > Palaemonidae > Palaemon > Palaemon carinicauda. The sequence continues at coordinate 51,171,335 of NC_090757.1, read as the reverse complement.
TAATAAAATTCTCCTAACAATTTCTTACGGTTTGATGCTGCCTACATTAATTCGTTGAGCTAATATGCTGTGGAGTGAATGTGTTCCTGGAACCCTATTTGGAGTGTTATAGAATTTGGACATTTATGTAATGCTGTCCATGATGCCAAAAATGTTTGTTTGCTTTGAGAGATTCTGTAGTGATTATTAGTTATGGCCTTTTTTTTTTCATTAAACCCCACTTTCCTCCCTTTATGAAAATTTTACCTCCTACTGTGTGCATGAATGTTTTTGGTTTTTTATTTCTCCTTCGACCCATTCTCCGAACTTTCGTCTGCCCGAATATGTGCAGGATGTGGATAACACAAAATTTCAACCTATTGGTGGTATGTGCTTGGATAGCATTGCATTAATGGATGTGACTTCTTTTTCCTGTACTATCAAGGGATTTGTATGCTGTAATGCAATTCAAATTAAAGAAGTGATTTGCTTCTATAAATGTCTCCAATTAGACATAGGAAGATGAAAGGGGATAGCAAAATCAGAAGCTATTGGTGATGTATGTTGGTGGGCCTGTCTTTGTTAGGGACACACTTTCCCATAGCCCTCGCAACTTTCACCAGAGCTTGCACTGTTCATTTAAAACCCCTCTTGCATGGTACACATTTATTAATCACGTGGCATTATTGGCACTGTTGTGGATGAAAGAAGAGTGAAGTAACCCCGGTTCCTAAGTCAAAATAAGAGAAAAAACTATTCTTGCAAAACGAGCATCGCCCTGTGAATTTGTCTGCCATTGCATGTTGTAATATGCGTTTGACTTACAAATGCAGCAGTCTTGTTACAGTGTGTACTTGATTTTTGTCAATGTTTTTATCTTCCTAAATCAAATAAATTCAAATTAACTACCAAACTTGGTGTTCTGTGCAGCATGATGTGGAATTTATATTACTAACAAGTTTTAAAAATTGTTGAATTTTATTACAAAAGGTGTAGCTTGTTGAATCTGGTTTTGATTTTAAATCTTAAAAATTATTAAAGATTGAAAATTAATATTAGTAAGGAAACTAGTATTTTTGATATAGCATGTAAAGTACAAAGTGCTTACTTAATGCTTATTGATATAGTATTGCATAATAATTCAGTACAGTACTTCAAGAGACTAAGAATATTTTTATTTCACTTCTTTATACTTTAATGAATTTCAAATTTATTGGAGATGTATTACATTTTGTATGAAAGCTCTTGAATGGTTGGATCTCTCTCCTTTTTTAATTACTTTAATGGAAAGGCATTTCACTGACCACATTTCAATTGCTTTTTTTTTTTTTTATTAATTGGGGGTGGCTTTAACATGGAGAGGACTTAACATGTCCATCTGTTTTTAATATTGGATGAGTGGTATGTTTACCTTTGACCACTTGCCCCTATTTTAGAGCTTGCCGGAGGCGTCATCCGAGGCAGCTCCACCCATCAGCGTCCCCCCTCCCCCGGCCACCCCACCCCCCACCCCCCTTGAGGCTCAGGCCGACCAAACTGCCCCCCTCGCTCAGCCCGAACAGGTCTCGGAGTCTGAGGCCTCTCCTGCTCCCTCTCACACTGATGTTGATGTAGCATCAGAAGCTTCCCCTCACAGTGAGCCTTCTAAGGATCCTCTGGAAACCCTCCCGCCTACAGTGTCTGAGAATACTGCTGATACTTACAATACAAATGATGCTTTCATTGAACAGGCTACAGCTCCAGCACCCTCGGAGGAACCTCAAGCCCAAGACATTGCGCCTGTGGTAGAAGAGGTTGTACCTGTAGAAGCAATTCCAGTAGCTGAAGCAGAGCCTCTTGTGGTTATTGATAGTGCCCCAGTTGTTGAATCTGAGCCCGCCCCAGTTGTTGAATCTGAGCCCGCCCCAGTTGTTGAATCTGAGCCCGCCCCAGTTGTTGAATCTGAGCCCGCCCCAGTTGTTGAATCAGAACCCGCCCCAGTTGTTGAATCTGAACCCACCCCAGTTGTTGAATCAGAACCCGCCCCAGTTGTTGAATCGGAGCCAGCTACAGTTGTTGAATCGGAGTCAGCCCCAGTTGTTGAATCGGAACCAGCCCCAGTTATTAAATCTGAACCTGCCCCAGTTGTTGAAGCAGAGCTAGTCCCAGTTGTTGAATCGGAACCTGCCCCAGTCATTGAATCGGAGCCCGCCCCAGTTAAACCAGAACCAATTGTCGAGCTGGAGTCAGCCCCCGTAACTGAAAAAGTACTTGAATCAGAGCCTGCCCCAGTAGTAGAACAACTTGTTGAATTGGAGCCTGCTCCAGTTGTTGAATCTGTGCCTGCCCCAGTTGTTGAGGACGAACCCTCCCCAGTAGTTGAACCAGAGTCTGCCCCAGTTGTTGAATCTGCCCCCGTCCCAGTTGCAGAACCAGAGTCTGCTCCAGCTATTGAATCTGCTACTCCAGTTGATGTAAGTGAGCCAATGCCTGTTGAAGCACCTGCTGCTGTTGAACCCACACCCGTCCATGAATCCGCGCCCATTTTAGAATCTGCTGCTGTTGAAGTAAGCCAATTTGCACGAACTGAGGAGGTTGTTCAGGTATCACATTCTAACCAGGAGAGTTTTGTTTCTAACATAGTCACTGAAGAGCATCATACCTTAATTAAAGAATCCCAAGGAGTGAAGACTACCCCTTTAGTTGAGGAATCACTAACCGTAGTAAAGTCCAAAGTTTCCGACATTAACACTGACAAGGGAATTGAAGAAGAATCTAAGGCTTCATCAGGGTCGTCTTTGATTGAGGAGACCCAGACATTAAATTCCCACGTTAATAACATTGAAATTAAAGAAGTGGATTGTAAATTGGCTCAAGAGTCTTCCTTTTCAATTGAGAAATCTGTAACAGTAGTAAAGTCTCAAGCTAGTGATAAGTTCATTACAGTTTCTGACAGTGTTGAGAAAGAAATTGTAAGCAAAACCACTGAAGGGTCTTCAGACCAAGTAGAGGAATTGCTAACAGTAGTAGAATCCAAAGTTTCCACTAACACTGAAAAGATTAATGCGACTGAGACTTCATGTGTGACGGAAAGCACGGAGAGTGCCATGTCAGAGCTTGTAAAGGTGAGCGAGGTGGGTTGCGTGAGTGGAGACTTAAAAAGGGTGGAGTCAGCCGATGGGACCAGTGACCGCTGCCAACCCCCTACTAATCAGGTACATGTCACATACACTATAACCTACTCTCTGATCCTGGAAGAGAAATTTACATCCAAACAGGTCTTCATCACCATGGAACACATCTCTTGCTCACTTATTTTATTTAATTTTTTCAAATTTTGTTCCTTATTTTGTATTTCTGCAGTATTTATAGTTTCTTCCTTTTGGGTTTTGTTCTGTTCTTTTTTAAGCTTTCGTCTGGGAGTAACTGTCTACCTCCTGGGTGCTTCTTCAAAAACTGTCCCAGTATTTAGACCTCTCATCCCCTCCCCTTTATCATGATTAAGTTTTATGTCCTGCTAACTGCTGTAGAAGTGTGCGAGTAGACCAACCAGACTCGAGAGACACAAGCCAGAGGAAGCACACAGGTGACAGAACTCTATATACCTGTTCTTTTCTTTTGGTATTTGGAACAATATTTTAAGACTACACAGTTAACATGGGAATTTTCTAGTATTAGTCTTATTGCAGTTTAAAATGTTCTAATGCACCGTGAGTAGGTTGCCATATGTCATGCGAATTTACCTTCTAATAAAAAGTTGTTGCCTGAATCCTATTTATATTGCCATCAGTGGTATTCCCCCTCCACTTTTTTTTTTAGCTTAAGGGATATGCACGTTGGGTTCTTTAATATAACATAGAATAAAGGCCTCCCAACCTGACTCGGGAAGCCTTATTATTTTCTTTTTTTTTTCTTTAAACCGCATCATGAATTAATATGTAAGGTATTTATTATTAAAACTTAAATGTAAAAGAATAATTACCATTTTTGTTAGTGTAAGGAAGCCTTTCCAGTATAAATTTTAGCTGTTAAATATGATGCCAACCTTTGTAGAATTTAAATTTATACAGTTTAATGATATAAAGGTTCAAATCTATGGTATTTGTAGCATCTTTGTATCTGTGGCACGTTAATTTGTAATATGGTTTCCTTGCACTGCTGTCTTGTGAAGAGGTGTTAAATGTACAAAAGTTTTTCCCGTTTATACTAATGGATGGTTATTGCTCAATGCTCGGCAAAAGAGTTGGAGTTTTCCTTCTTAAAAGGCTATTTTGGCTAATGCCCTGTTTAACCTTAGGAACAAAAGGAAGAGGCCCCTGCTGCTGCACCTGCCACTGAACAGACAGAGGTAAAGTTGCTTTTTGTGCTTACGCTATTATTTGTAATTCACTAAAACTCCTGTATATTCATACTTGAAGATAATTTAATCCTTTATCATTACATTAAATTTTTATAACTTGACTCTCCAAAATAAAGCTATAATTTAGAACTCCATTGATTGATGTTTGAAACTTTTAAACTATTATAAATTTCCTCTAGGATTAGATATTATGAAATGTTGATATCCATTAAAATGTAATTCTTGTTTCTGAGCAGTCTTTTGCTGACTATTTTGACAAAACTTAATACTAAAGGCAAAATAGGTACACATTATGAAAGCTTGCATTGATTTGCTTAGCTTAAGCATTTTCTAGCTCTCCTTTCTCCCACTTTCTGGCCAATTTGGATTGGGGGTGTACTTGAACAAGAGAACCTTTGCCCAAAAAGTTAATTTTTACAGGAACCCAAAGTTGCTGTTGAAGAAGTTGCTGCACCAGCTGAAGAGAAGAAAGAAGAGGAGAAGGTGAATTTAGATAGAATTTTTGTAGGACAACTTTAAAGCCTGTGAAGATTTAAATCTTATCTTGATCCAATATTAGTTTTATCTGGTTTTGGCATTTAGTGTTGGTACCTGGGATTTTTAAGCTCTTTAGCTGGGCTTGCCTCATTGATTCCCATTTAGTAGCTTTAGTCATGAAATATTTGTATTTGGATGACTTAGGCTTTAATGGAAATTAGAATTTCTTTAAATTACTGTAGTTGTTAGTTTACTCTAGTTGAATAATAGAATTGCATTAAACAGTTGGTTTGGAATGCGGTGGTGCACATCTGTGGAATTAAGGTATGAAATTGATAAGTGTAACAAATCCCACAGTTGTCTTAATACATTTTCAGCGTAAGTATAAAAATCCTACTTCAAAATACTTTGTGTATAGATTCCTTAAAAAAAAAAAAAAAAACTTTCTGCTTGCCGTGTAAAGTTCCTCTATGTATAGTTTCTTGTCTTGTAGCTCTTTGTAGATTTCTCCATATCATAGCTTGAGATTTTATTGAAGGTTGAACTTTTCCCAGGTGGAAGCTGCCCCTGCTGAGACAAAAGCTGAAGTCCCCGCTGCTGAACCCGTCAAGGAAGAGAAGAAGGCAGAGGTAAGAATTTGAAAAATTCAAGTAACACTTTTTCAATGTTTTAACTTTTTTTTTTATTTAAATTTGTTCCCTTATTTTGTGGTCCTGTTTCTTGACATGGGCATCACATTTTTTTTTTCAACTTCTTCTGGAGACTGTCATGCCTGTCTTTAGGATAAATGTGGCTTCTTTGTAGTATGCATTCTGTATCACTGTACTTTTTCTGATTGAGTATTGTATTGTGAGGTCTTTACTATGTGCTGTGTAATCACAAGTACTGTATCCCCAATGTACACTTCCTTGCTTTTTTATCTCCTTAGCAATGTCTTTACTTTAAATATGATCCAGCTCGCATAACAACACTGCAGCAGCAGCAGCCAGCATTGGGCTTAATACAATACATATGCTTTTAACAAAGAGAGAAAGTTGGTGCAGCTGTGTTGTTGTGTAGGTGGTGCATGTGTGCCTTCTGCTCATGGGTGCATTCATCAGGTGGAGGAAACCGTTGCCACTACAGAGGCTCCTGTTGTTGAGTCTCAGCCAGAGCAGGGAGCACCTGAGGAACCTGCCCCAGTCCAGGAGGAATCCTCCCCTGCAGTAGAGAAGGCACCTGAACCAGAGGCTGCCCCAGTAGTAGCAGAATTAGTTTCTGAGCAGGAGACTGCTGCTGTCAGTCAGGAGAGTTCAGCTGTAAAGGATATCCCTGCAGCTGAAGAAAGTACTCCAGTAATAGAAGTTAGCACTCCTACTACTGAAGTGAGCACCCCTGTAATACAGGAAAGCACTCCTGCTCAGGAACCTGCTTCTGTGGAGGAAAGCCTTGTTCAGGAGCCTGCTCATGTTGAAGAAGTAACCACACCAACACAATCCGAAAATACTCCGTCCAGTGAGTTGACATCAGAACAGAGTGCAGATCAGGATACCACACAACAGGTGAGAAACAACCAAATCTGCTGCACCACATCCAGAATTACATAATTTAAAACTTCTACTGTATTGGGATCATGCAGGGAAAGAAGTTAGGGAGGAGCTAGTTTCATCTGTTCTGCCTCCCCCCCCCCCTTTAGATGTTAATATGTGGTCTTTTTACATAAACATTACTTTTAATGTAAATTTTAATTTGGTATACCTATTTGAAATCCCCTGCTATTTATATAAATTCTTTTTTATTCCATTTTAATTAAAATAAGCCTTATTGCAATTAAAATTTGCATTAGCAATAAATAGGCCCTAGTGTACATACTACTCACATTTTCTGTACATATTGATTAACAAGAGAAATTTGCTGTATATACTGTGTGGTAGATGGTGCATTTAATTTTCTTGAAATCTTCCTTCATACTCAAAATAAAAAAAAAAAAAAAAAAAGCTGCTTCCTCTTACATATTCTTATTCTTGTGCTTTTTATTGTATTGTTGCTTTTTTACCTACAATGATCTTGCTTCATCAGTAGTAACGCATGCCTTTGTGTACTAGTAATCTATATTGTGCGAGGGATTGATTGATTGGAGTGGGTTCTTGACTATATACTGTACTATACTTCTGACTGTTCTCTTCTCGACTTTGTCTCTGGTAGGTTCTTGAAGCAGCTGCAGGTCCTGTAGCTAAACCTAAGTCTGGAAAACAGAGGAAGGGGAAGGTATGTAAGGGCTTTTAAGAGAGGTAGTGTGTGCCCTTGCATTTATTGACTTCCCTTTGTTCATTTTTTTCCCGTATAATACTTTAGCATGATTATCAACCTTGACTAGAAAATTTTTATTTTTATGTACAGTGGTGTTCTATTTACTAAAAAAAATTTCTTTTACTAACAAGGTTATTCCAGAAAGTTAATTTTTCCAGCATTTGTCTATTCTGGTTTAGAAATCATACTTTCTTTGGTAACATTGGATATTAGGGGAATAGATTAACTATCCTCTGTTAATCTTTTGAGGCTTTGGCAGCTAGCATCATGAACTATTGGGACTGACTTAACTTCTAACAGACTATTTTAAGTAATGATTTTATTACAGATATCTTGTTCTACAAAGTTCCTATGATGTAAGTTTTTCATGGCATATATTTCTAGTATTTTTTATACAAGTTCATCTAATTAGTTACCAAGCCTACTGATGAAATATAGTACTATTTGTATATAGAAATATATTTGTAATTTCGGTATTTTTTCTTTTAGCATGGCTGATGGAGTTGTAACTTTACTAATATTTTCCTCATCGGCTACTAATACAGGCTTCACTAACTAGTTTTATTTTAGAGAAAATTGTCTTGGAAGAATAAGTGTAATTGCATTTATACTAAGTATTTTTGTGAAGAAAAAAATCCTGTAACTAGCTTGTCTTTTCAGAAAACCGAAGCCGAGGAGAAGAAAGTTGAAGAATAAAAGCGTATTGTGTGTGATGCCACAAGCCATTCCACCGTAAAGCTTAGTCGGGACATCCCTCTCATCCCCTGGAGTCAGCAACTGTTTAGACAGTACTTTTTATGGCATTAGAATTTTGATTTTTATCACTTCAGGAATCCTAAATACGTTCACCGTTTCTTTGTACGAGTAATTTTTAGATCAATGAAGGTTTTTGCATTGGGATTCTTTTTAAGAAATCGCCTTTCCTAATGTTTTTATGTGCAGTTCTGCATGTTGGAGGACCAGTTGCCTCCAGCCCGTACAAAAGACAGGTTGGTTTTTTTTTTCATTTTTTTACTTTTTCCCCCGTAAGGTTGAAGTTGCTGTGCTCTTGACATTGGCCATGTATTCTGGGTGCAGTGGCTTTATAAGCCAGAGGTATTTGGGGTCAGAGGTTAACGGATGTTTTACGACTCGTGTGTTAACCATTATAGACAAACACATAGTCTTAAGTGAAAATATCACCATTTTCATTGTGCGGCAAGACTTAGAATTTATATATAAAAGTGAATTATGTAAAGAAGCGAAGAGGCCAATTATTTAGTCTTAAGCCACGCGTAACTGGTTAGTAAAAGCCGTTAAAGGAAATCCACTGTGTTAGCCGCTAAAGTGAAAAAGTGATTGTCGATGGGTACACCCAACCCCCCTCTTCCTCCCGTAGGATAGGATTGTTTTTTTTTTAAATTCTGTCTGTTATTGGTTTTGAGTCATCATTTGTCTTATTGTTTTTAAGGAAGAATGATTTAGGGTCAGAGGAGGAGTGGGGCTGGGTGAGGAAAGGACTTTTTGTATAGTTTGTATTATGTATTGTGAATAAGGGGTGAAATTTTTTTGCTAGAGCAAAGAAAATATTAATAGTGTAAATTCTAGACGCAGTGAAAATTATTGTACCAGTAGAGCATAAAATTTGATGGTACTTTTGTACTTTGATGAACTAGACAGAATATTGTATACCCAAATCTATTAATAGAATATTTCTTATTGCTCATGTAGTAAAGGTTTATTTCTTTTCAATACCGCTGTATTAAGTCTAGTTTCTTCGATTGTTCCATGACATGTGCTTCTGCCTGTTAGGTATAAGGCCTAAGCACCAAAAATTTCTGTTGCATTGAAATGGGGACATAAATTTGGCATTCCTGCAATCTCCTCTAATGAACTGTAGATTAGATGAGCTGAAGTCCATTTTGCAGAAAACCAATCTGTTGCAGCAAAGAAAACCTAACCAACAAGTACAGTACCATATATTTAACTAGCTGGTCATCATCTTGGCATTACTTATTTTATATTTTAAACAATAGAAGCTTTACTTATATTTTTAAATTTGTCATTTAATGCAAAAGCACTTTCATTGGTTTTTAATAAAAAATTTTATGATATTTTTTTAGTGCTGATGCAGATGGTTTTGGTGGAATTTTCCACATTTAAGTTATATAAATTTTTCAGAATATATGCAGACTTCTCTTGGCATTGGCAATGAACAAAATTTCTGGTGCTTTGCTGTTTATGATATCTTGATTTGCCGTGTAATAAAGGATATTAAGAAGTTTACACATTGTAAGTTTTGTTTGATTATTTTCTTATCCTTCTATTTTATGGTGTTTGTAACAATATATCTAGATTGTTGTATCAACAAATCTTGATTTTGGTCAAGTGAGTTTTTCATTGTTTGTATAATTTTTGTTTACTGAAGTTTGATTACAAATACTTTAAACACTTGATAAAGTGTCAAATGACAGATTTTCACTCTATTCAGACTTAATTATCAGTACATCTGAGGAAAATATACCGACTTTATGTGCATAAGAAAGCTGAAGCAAAATTTTTTGAATAAGTAAATGTGTGGTATGATATAAATGGGTTTCAGGGCCAATCATTGTAATGGCAGATCCTTGAATGGTTGGTTAAAGGGACAAATTGCTGGAGATAATGGTGAAAAATAGTATTTACCTAATATATGTAATTGGAAACCACTGTAATGGATCATGAACATCTTGGTAACTATTTAAATTGCCAGAATGAGACTTCATACTGAAATAAAGATGTATATGGTCAAGCCAACATTTCTAACTCTGAATAGACATTTTATAAAAATGAATACAATGAATTTTGACGTAGGAAAAATCTGTTTTTGGGCTCGAGCCATGACGTCCTGATGGAAGTTCGTTTAGGCAGCTTCCTACTGTATATTTCTGAGAGTGATATTACAAGAGAATTACCGTAGGGTATCATGGGGTTCTATCCCCCGGAACGACTATCCTAAGATATCGTGTATAATCGGGGACGTATCCCAAGATAACCATAGATATCTGCACCGCAAACAAACTTAACACAGTCTAGGAATCTGAGGAGGAGGATAGGTGAAGAGCCGTTAAATATCCTCTCCCTTCATAGTACTACTCGTCCTTGATAAACCCATTCTAATTTTTGCAGCTTACCTATGAGTTAGTTTCTTTGTCGAGTGTTTATCTACTTTTTGGAGTTTTCTCGCATGAGGGCCTCCCTTTAGTCGTCTGAGTTGAGTAACCACCTCTTTCACAGTTTGATTTAGCTGTGACTGCTTTTGATCCCTTCGGGGAGTGGTTATTTGACTTTTTTATGGTGATGAGGGAGCAGGGCGCTCAGTCCAGCTGGAGCTATGCCAGCTTACCTGTTGGATATGCTCACAAAATGGCTGCAACCACACAACCCTGTAAGGCAAAATCTGCATCCTGAAATAGGGAAAAATATGTATCAGCAAGTTATTTATTTATATAATTGTTCGAAGATTTACATAAAAATATTATGGTAGCTAGAATGAAGTTTATAGTTTATTTTTCAAATTAAAAAAAAATAAAATATTGGTCATAAAAAAGTTATCATAAAGGTACATAAAAAAAAAGGAAAAATTATAAACTATTTTATAAAAACATACAGGGTAGAAGATGCTTTACGAACGCTTTACAACAATCCTGTTTTTATACACGCCTAAACACTACTGCACATTCTATAATTATATAAAAACTTTGATATTACACAACTTACCATAGGTATTGATGGGTCGACCTCAACCCGGGGTTACCTCAGAAATACCAAAAGGAAAATAGCTGGGATGAAATGTCATCACCCGACTGCTGCGCGCAATGAATTGAGGTCTCGCAGGTCGATAGCATGCACAACCAATACGGACAAAAAAAGTATGGCTTTTTTTTATTATCATTATCATCATCATCATCATCCAGGGTTAAGAGACTTCCCTTTAATTCTTAAATGTTTTTTTCCTACACAAATGCAAATCCTTGTCTGTTAATAGAGTAACATTTCACCTTGGCTGGAACTCTGCTGTTAAAATAGTCTGTTGTTAATGCTGGTAGCCCGGAGGCCTTACTTACTTGTCAGCACAGTGAGATCACTGACTTTGGTTGAAGAGGTGTAGAGACATATCAACATTCTTGGCTGTTTACCCAGTTTTTCTCTGAAGAGTGAAAGTGTGTGTAATGGAGACCATGCGTGGACAAGCAGTCCTACCCTAGGATTGCTGAACAGAAGGATGGCACCTTCATGATCAAGATTCAGTTGGCTCCCCATTTTTAGTGCGTGTCTTGCAGTGCCCATGCTGTTCTCGGTCTTCCCTTTGCAAAGAATCTAGAATTTCACAGTCGGCACAGGTTCGAGTCCAGGAAGAAGCTGAAACGGGATTGTTCGTCGTGATTGTCCTCAAAATAGAGGAAATCTTGTTGGTGCTTTTGCTTAATAGTACTAATATTTGACCCTTTATCAGGGTATTAATATCTGACTCTTCTTTATCAGGGTACTAACTTCTTACACTTCTCTGGGCTGGTAATGAAGAAACATGAACGAACACATTTTTCACAGGTAATGAGAAATGAACGATAGGTACGCTTGCTTCCCAGTAGAGACTTATTCCCAGCTCTTCACCTTCAGGTGATTTGCATGTAATTGACAAGAACTCGCCTGCAGAAGGTATACCCAATGTGGACCCCCTCCTTGTATGTACAGTAGTACCTGGAGTGCAATCGATGGAGATTTTTGACAACCTCAGTGAGGAGCGACCTGGCACTTTTTCCCACTAAAGTAAAATTTATTATATTAAATCTGTTTTTGGATTTGCCAATCACTGTAAACCATGCAGAGGTGAAAGCTTTGATGCGCCATCCAGAGGTGACATTGATAGCAAGGAAAAGAGGGGGTCATCACCTCATAAAATACATCTGAAAATTGCACTCGCCAGTGTGTAAACTTTATTCATACTTTGATATTTGCGAGCATCTAGCATGCTCACCTGTTCACACGCTCAAATCGTGCTCATCTCTGTGCATTCTCTTGAATAAGGTAACAAAGCACTCTCCTGTTTGTGCTTACCTAACGTGCTTATTGATTCCCATACTACAACTGCGTGAATCGAGCCCTCCAGTAAACGCACGCCCATCACTCATCAGTTTGTGCATGTCCGCTCCATGCACATCTCGCCCGTTAGTTTATTCTCAGAGTAAACCAGACTTTGCACTCCCATATGAACGATCACATACAGGTCATTGATGTAGATAAGGAAAGTGATCACTTGGCTATTCGCGTGCATGGCACTTGCATGTCGACATGTACTTATTGCGCTTGACATTAAACGTGTGGTCATCTAGACGTGCACGCTTAACTTTATACTTGTGCCCATTGCACTCATTTGGATGTGTGGTCCAACGTCCCACATAGTGCTTGCTCCCCTTCTTGCTCCTATAATTGACACTCCTAGGATAGCCATATCACTTTTCAACTCGCACTCCATCCATCATGCATTCGTTCGAATATTCAAGCTCCTTCAATGGAGGAAACTCCCTTGGTCAGTTGTGCTGTTCAGTGCACACATGGCCATCTGTAATAGTACAAAGGGCTGTGCGCATACACGCTTCTGTAAAGGCGAAACTCATTCCCAGCCTACAAGTATCATCCTGGTTGGACCAATGGTCTAGCACATTATCCTGCTAAACACTACTGAGAACCAAATGATCCAAAATAATAATAATGTAGTTCAGACCTAGCCTTGTCTGGAGCCAAATCTATTACCTTATTGGCACGCCCATCTGTCAACTGGGTACTTGAATACAGAGGCTCTCATGGCTAAGGAAAAGATTAAGGCATAGAGAGGCTCTAACACTGTAATGCTCCAGTAAAATGGAGCCAGACTCTGCTCCCAACCTAAGAATTTGGTAATGGTGGAAAGGTGAGAAAATAACTTGGTTTTCCACTGAAAAGACCCCTCGAGGCCTTAGCACATCTTGCCAGTCCCCTAAGGCATCTGCTCTAAGATAATTGAAATTTCTCCTTGGGGAATGTTAAGTCCCAAGCTGGCTCCCCCACTATCTTGGAGTCCTTGCAGGAGCTTAGACACCACCCTATCTTTCGACTATTACAGTCGAGCCATGTCAGAGTAGAAGAGGCAGTTAGGAGGAATGGGTACATTATTCTGTTCATTGGCTCTACTCTCACTCTGATACTGATGATGATGATAGATATCAAAATTTGACAGCATACCTCTCTTCTTAGGTAAGGGCGATGTTTGAAAAGGAACCCTATAGATCTCCAGGTTAGTACAGCAGCCTGTTCTTATTGGAGAAGTTAGTACTGCAGTTTTGGTTTCAGATGCAGACAGTATAACCATATGATCAGCAGTAAGGAGGTACGGTTTTATACTGTCGTTGGATCTAAAAGGCACGTATTTTCAGATAATGGTCCAGCAGGAAGTTCCATCGCTACTCTATGGCGTATCAAGTCTTTGAGTTCAGTTCTGTGCTTTGAACTTATTTAATGACTCCCAGGTATTCACAAGTCTTCGTACTTGTCAGCTTGATTGTATTCATACTGCATTAGTCTCCTGAGGTACCTAGATAACTGGTTGATACTAACTAATTCTTGTGGACAGCTTCCACAGTGCGCATGTCGAGCTAGGGATTGTGATAAATCAAATAGTCTCAACCCCAAACAGTGGGTATGCTGTCATAAATTACAAGGAAGGGAAATTTCTCAAATTAGGAGAGTGGCATCATCAGACTCTGGGAAAGTAGTGCAACCCCTCCTCACTAAACAACTTATTCCCGGAAAACAATGGAAAAAGTTACTCTGACAACGCCTGTCCTTGGAGAAGTGCATGCCTCGCAAGACTCCATCAGCTGTCCTTCCAATGGTGCCACCAACTCGATTGAACATCTACGAGGGACATTCATTAAAGATTCCCCCTGACCCACTTAGGATTTTTTATAAGACTGAAATTTCACCTGTTTATTAGTACATAAGTGTATAGGTCACATGATAATTTGCAGCACTGAACTCAAATTTTCTTCTTTTTGACAGGTGTTAGATTGAAGTAAGGTGTGACCATGTAGCTAGTCAAGTACCAGTTCAAGTGTGGCCAAAGATATATCAAAATAGCGCCCATTCATGGATCGCCTCATTCTGCCTTTGATGAAGAGACCATCCATCAAGTAGAGGCTGCCATTTTGGAAGATTGGTGTATAAGTATTCGTCAGTCGGCTCAAAATGCGAAGATAAGTGTAGGGTCTGTGGAAAAAATCATTCAGGATCATTTGCATGTGTATGTGTATTCATGGTGGATTTCCAGGCTCCTTACTCCTTTTCAGAAGCATGAACGAGTGGATTGTTCAGAGGCTCCTTTGGACATACAAAACCAGGAAGCCTCTAATGACAGACTTAGACACAGGATGAAACATGGGTCCAATATGATAATGAGACCAAGTCCAGTCTATGCAGTGGAAGCACTTTGACTCGCCACCCTCAAAGAAGGCAAGAGTGCAACCTGCTGCAGTAAAGGTCATGCTTGCGATCTTTGGGACCAGCACGGAGAAGTGATGATGGCTTTCACGGCCAGGGGTACCACAATGACTGGGACTTACTCTACTTCACTACTGCGTAAATTGCGAGAATCCATCAAACTCAAAAGGCGCGGCATGCTGACCAGAGGAGTCGGACTCCTGCAAGACAATGCTGTAGTCCACAATACTCATATCGCCCAGATAATAGTACACTCTCGTGGCTATGAAATTACTACGCACCCCCTTCTTCTCCTGACCTGGTGCCATCTGACTTAAACCTCTTTCCAACCATGTCCTTTTTGAAGGAAACATTTTCCAGATGATGAGACATCGATTTCTAAGGTGGAGTCATGGTTTGAGGCTCAACCCACAAACTTTTGGAAGTGGGTCAGGAGAAATCTTTAATGATCACCCCTCATAGTTTAGTTGACTGAAAAAGGAGGATCTTAATGTTGGTTAAGGGACGAGAATATACTTGAAGCTCCCGTAGTGCCCTCCTCCAGAGATGCTTCTTTTTATGATGCATTGAAGAAAGATTCGGATGCACACCTTAAGAACAGTATTGTCTTGATGTTGCCCAGAGGAGGAGAGATGCCTGCACAACTTTGAAAGGTATGCTGTCATTTTGCTACTAGTAATTTAAACAGCAGCTGATCGGTCACTCAATGGTGCCGATGAGCAACACCACCGTAGCCCCCTATGTCAACAGTATTTTTGAGAATTGATAAACCAGGAACACCACAAGGTGCTGGATAACATAGTCGAGCTCTAGGTAAGATTTATTCCAGGCAAGAGGAATGTAATCTCCAACAAACTCTGCTGCTAGGTCAAGTACTAGGGGTGGAGTGGTCGCCTCACCGTCAAGTAGTGAAGAGGCTTCTGACGTGGGATTCTGTCAATAGACCCCTCTCTCAAGGCTCGTGCCAGGCCTAACAGCGTTGCTAAAGGATACATTTCAACATCATTGGAACGGCATCGATGCTTAGGCTTTTCTGCCATTTTCCCTAATTTGAAGGGTAATCATTAGGTTACTGATTATACCCAAATCTCAGGCTGACCCTGGTAACTCCCAAATGTCCATAAGCAGAATGGTACCCAGACCTGCCGATGCTTCGAGAGAACTGCCCCTATGCCCCAATCTGCTTTGCCAACCCCACCTGGAGAGGGGTTCCACTGATGGAGGATATCCAGCATGTCCTCCGAGTCTTTAATGAGACACTGCGAAGACGTCTGGATATTCCCAAAAGCCCTCTGCAACAATCTATCAAGTAAAGTTGGCCATTTTTGGCAATTAGTGCAATACAAGGGGTAACAATGCAGTTAATTGCAGATATTCTTGTCTACTTTAGCCGAGATAAGTTTTTCTCAGTCTTAGCGGTGAAAGGCTATTGCTCAGCCTTGAGCAATGCCTTCTGACTGAAGGGTATAGATCTTTCCTCATCATGGTGATACTTGTTGCTCATGAGGTATTTTGAGCAGTTTTGGCACCAGGATTACTCTTAACTACTTTCATGGGATGTAACCAGAGTTCTTAGGTCTTTCAGGCTCCATCCACATGAACTTGAAGGTTGCGTCAGAAGCGCAGAGCTTTGCTGCACGCCAGCTCACTCCAGCTCACAAGCGTTCGCCAACGCACCAGCACTCTAATGCGCACTTGCGCAAGGTTCAAAAGGAACAGAAGGGTAAACTTTTTGACAGGTTACCATCGCCCCATTCCCCTCTCCGCAAACGCATTACAGCGCGCCTGCCGGGAAAAGAGGGAAGAGGTTTCACAGAAGGGTTCAAGATCCTGAAGATTCCATCTTCAAAGGCGGACCCACTGCATCGTCCATCGGTCGAGACTCCTCACAGAGAACCTTTGGTCCCTTTCTCTTCAGGAGGTTTTTCTGACTGCCATCATCAGCAAACACGATCTGGACGTTGCAACCTGCCTATCTTTAGCTCGCCAATCTCTTATGGCCAGCTCACCGATCGCTAGCTCTCTGATTGCTGATCACTAGCTTTCCGACCGCCGATTGCTAGCTCGTCTTCCACTAAGGAGTAATCATCAACCGGCTGATCGCTAAATCACTGTTTGATGATACCTAGCTCCCCATGGCCGGTTGTTAGCTCATCTTTCCCTGATCATTGACCTCCAATCTAACCAATTGCTAGCTCACCGATCGCTGATTACTAGCTTTCCCAGCCAGATCGCTAGTTCATGGACCACCGATCTCTAGATACATCGATCTCCGATTGCTAGCATGCCGATCGTAGATTGCTAGTCAATAACTAGTCATCAGCTTGCTGATCACTAGCTCGCCAATTGCTGATTACTAGCTCGTCGTCCTTCGATCATCGACCTCGGTCTCACTGATTGCTGACCCCCAGTTCTCTTTATAGCTAATCATCAGCGTGCTGATCTCTAGCTCGCCAATCGTCAGTTCTTGATAGTCAGCTGTTGCTAGCTTGCCATTCGCTAATGCACCGATCACTAGATTGCCATTCACCGATCATTAGCTCAACACACTGATCATTAGTGAAACACTCCGATCGTCGAACCTTTCTCTAACCCTACGGTTCTCGATCGTCGGCTTTCCAAGCTTCCTTTCTGAGCTCCGAGCGCTGATCATCAATGGTTCGCCAATCACAAACTAGCGATTCTTAATTCATTCTGCTATTTCTCTGAGCGCTCCAAGCCAATCACCAACTCATTGATCTACTCGCCGTTCGCCATCACACCGATCCACTAAAGCGATCGGCAGGCAATCGACTACCCCCAACAGCGGCTTTTCGACAGGGGACTACTCGCGAGCACTCTCCAATTGCACAGTAGCCACGATACCCAGCCCTTGACCATTGGTTAACGTTTGCCTGATGGAAGCTTACCAGAGAATTACTAGAAAGTACTGTATATGTGGATTTGTATAAGTGCCTTAACCTTGGGACAATTTTTATATGGTCATACAGACCATTGAGAAATATGACGATACCGTTATACGTCATTACCTCTAATCATGGAAGAATGTTAGGGCTTCCTGCCCCCTGCAGGGAAGTGTCGTGCTAGACAGTAAAAAAGTCTCAAGGTTTGTATATTGTAGGAACAAATATAAGTATCAATCAGAACTATTTGTTTCATTTATTCCAGTAATATAAGGTTTACTTAGGAAATTAAGTAAAGAACTCTGGCTATCTTTATTGTGCTATTAGCAGGGCGAAATAAGATGCAATTACACTTTTAGTCCTTTATTTAGGCTAAATGAGTAAATTGGATAACAAGTGTAAATAGAATAGAATTATACATGCAACAGTTACAGATTAAGTTTTTCTACCTGAAAGGGAAGAAAAGGTTAATGCCACTATAAAACTGGAAAAATTTGGAAAATTTATCAATATAATTTCAGTAAATGTTGGATACTATCAACACTGTGTACGATGTACACGGCACAAGTGTTATCTGTATAATTCTTCACCTGAAATTTGAACAGTCCTAGGACTCTTATAAAAGATATTGCACTGGAGGTGTCAACACCTTTTCACCCGAATTGATAGTCCCCATCAATTCGCTGTTCATCGCAGCACTAGACGACAGGTTTTTCTACACTACCTGCCCCCACCACATAAAACTTCAATTTGTGCACTTGCTTCGCATAATGTTTGTAGAACACTCCGGATGACTTTCATCCAGTATATAAGCGAAGACGCTCGAAGTCCATATACTGAAAGAAGTTCAGTGAAGAAGCAATTTTCCTTGGATCACGACCTGCGGGTGTACTGTCAGGATCCGCTCTGCGAATGAAGTAGGTGAGGTTCGCCCTCAGTTGTTTCAGGGATAAGTTCGATCCCGAGGTTTCTCTTTTGAAGAGCTGTCCTCCCCTGAAGTCTGAAGTTCTTTGAAGATAGACCTTTAGACATTTTACTGGACACAGAGAGATATCTTCCTTCAGAGGGCAGATTCTCCAGGGACCCCATCTCTTAGTGGGTAGCTCATTCTTGGCGAGAAAGGTAGGATCAGGAGAGATTCCATTCTGCTTCTGTGAACTGAATATGGCCCTCATCTCTTGATAGGGCTACTATTTCACTAACTCTAGCCCCTGAGGCTATAGCAAACAGGAAAATAACTTTCTGGGTAAGATCCTTAAGAGAGCCAATTTTCATTGTTCAAGGTTGAGGAATAGTGTAAGACCTTGTCCAAGGACCATGAAATGGACTTCGGAGGTGCTGTAGGTCTAAGTCTAGTGCATGCTTTCAGGATCTTGTTAAAGATTTGGTTTGTCAGGTCCAATTGGAAGGCGTATAGAAGAGGTCTAGTCAATGCTGACTTGCACGTAGTTATCGTGTTGGCAGCTAGGCCTTGTTCATGAAGGTGGATGAAGAAGGACAGGCAGAAGTCTATTGAGACTTCCTTCAGGTTTTTTGCTTTGACAAAAGCAACCCACTTTTTCCAAGACTATTCATATTGTCTTCTAGTTAACTTTGACTTGTATTCTTCTAGGAAGTCTATACTGCCTTTTGAGATAACAAATCTTTTCTTAACTGCTAAGGTGAGAAAATCATGAGATGAAGGTTTTGGGTTCTCTGTGATGAAGCAAAGACAATCTACTTCTGAACCAGTTGAGATAGAGCAGCGTTCGGTAGAGGGACCAGCCTCAGCTTCAATTCCATTACCAGAGGGAACCAGTTGCTCTTGGGCCACTTGCGGGCTACTAGAGCTGCTGTTCCCTTGAAGGATCTCAGCTTGTTGAGGACCTTCAGTAGGAGATTGGTTGGAGGGAACAGGTAAATTCTGGTCCATTCGTTCCAGTCGAGGGACATGGCGTTCGTCGCCTCCGCTAGAGAGTCCTCGTATGGGGCTACATACCGAGGTAGTTTCTTGTCGCTCGTCGCGAAGAGGTCGATCTGCAGTTCCGGGACTTGTTCCAAGATG
Source organism: Palaemon carinicauda (assembly GCF_036898095.1). Taxonomy (NCBI): domain Eukaryota; kingdom Metazoa; phylum Arthropoda; class Malacostraca; order Decapoda; family Palaemonidae; genus Palaemon; species Palaemon carinicauda. The sequence continues at coordinate 51,151,810 of NC_090757.1, read as the reverse complement.
AAGGAGAATGAGTCTGCGTCTAGGGACCATTCTGATTCTGTCGGCTTTAGCCTGGATAGAGCGTCCGCCATTACATTGCGGAACCCTTGTAGGTGAACTGCTGATAAATACCATCTCTTCTTTTTCGATAAACGAAAGATGGCTAACATTACATGGTTGATGTGGGGCGATCTCGAGCCTTGTCGATTCAGACATCTCTCTATCTTTTCGCTGTCCAAGATCAGCCTGATGTGGGCTGATCTGCGAGGGGAGAGTTTTTTCAATGACAAGAGGACTGCTATGGCCTCCAGAATATTGATGTGAAAGGTCTTGAACAGGGATGACCAAGTCCCTTGGGCTTTCCTTTGGTGGGAGTAACCTCCCCATCCTTCCGTCGAGGCATCCGTGTGGATGGTTACTGATGGTGGTGGTTGCAAGGGCATGGCCATCATTAGGCTCTTGACCTTCGACCACAGCTTGAGAAGTGATCGCAGTAAGGTCGGTATTGGTCTTTGTAGATCTCTTCGAGCGTTTGATGCATATCTTCTCCAGACTCCTGACGCATCTTTCAGCTGTGCTCTTAGCACTGGGTCTGTTACTGCTGCAAACTGGAGAGAGGCCAGTACTCTTTCCTGTTGGCGTCTTGAGATCCTGTCGGATTTCAGTAGTCTTGACAGACCCCGCAATCTCTCTCCTCTTCCCTGGGGGAATGGAGAGGTGGTGTGACTTAGAGTTCCAATGGATTCCCAGCCATTGAAACTCCTGAGCTGGAGAGAGTCGAGACTTCTTGAAGTTGATCTTGAATCCCAGATGTTCCAGGAACTGGATCACCTTCTTGGATGCTTGCAGACAAGACGTCCTGGATGCTGCCCACACCAGCCAGTCGTCCAGGTACGCTGCTACCTGAACGACTTCTAGGCGTAGTTGTTGAACGACTGCGTCTGCAAGTTTCGTGAAGATCCTTGGGGCTATGTTTAGTCCGAAGGGCATGGCTCTGAAGACATACTTTTTCTTCTGTAGCTTGAATCCTAGGTAGGAGGAGAGGGGGCAGCTGACTGGGACATCCCAGTAAGCATCTGCCAGGTCTATTGAGACTGTGTACGCCCCTTTTGGTAACAGGGTCCTTATGTGCTGAAGGGTTAACATCCTGAACTTGCTGTTCTCGATGAACTTGTTGAGTGGCGACAAGTCCAGAATTTGTCTGAGTCCTTCTTGGGAACAGAAAACAGCCTTCCCTGGAATTTGATGGACTTTGCTCTCCTTATAACCTGTTTGCTCAAGAGTTCTAAGGTATATTCTTCCAATGAGGGGGTGGAGTGTTGGAAGAATTTAGGAAATGATGGTGGAAGCTTGCTCCATCTCCATCCTAGTCCATTCTTGATTAGGATGTGGGCCCAAGGATCAAAGGTCCAACGATCCTGAAAGTGTTGGAGCCTCCCTCCTACCTGAAGCATCTCATTGCTTCGATTGTCCGGAGGGTTTACCTCCCTGACCGCGTCCTCCCCTACCTCGTGAGGGGTGTCTTGAGGAGCCCCGTCGGGAGCCTCTACCTTTGGGACGAAAGGTAGTGGTTTGCCTCTCAAACCCAAGGTTGAATGCTGGTGACTGGGAAACCAGCTGCTGAGACACCACTTGGAATGTCGTCTGTGGTTGATCAACCACTTAGGGCACCGTGGTCATGGTGACTGTAGGATGTTGCTGGGTAGGCTGAGAGGGTAGTCTAGGCTTCTTTGGTCTTCCTTTTAGGTTGGGGACCCGCATCCGAAGAAGACTTCCGTTTTGATGAAATGCCCCACTTCTGGAGAAGGTCCCTATTCTCCGTGGCGGCTCTATCAACTACCTCCTTGACCACTTCATTTGGGAAGAGGTCTTTACCCCAGATATTGGAAGATATCAGCTTCCTGGGTTCGTGTTTTACTGTTGCTGCAGCAAACACGAACTCTCTACAGGCTCTCCTAGCCTTCATAAAGGCGTGCAGGTCCTTTACTAAGGTGGCCATGTGCATTTTGGCCAGGACCATGAGCATATCTGGGGTGCTTTCTAGGCCTGCACACATCTCTATGCAGTTCTGTAGGGATAGGGATGCTGCAAGTTTCTCCTTCGTCTCTTGCTCCCTGCGCAAGAGAAAGTCTGACAGTTTCGGGAGATTTTCGCTGAACTGTCGTCCCGCGATATCTGCATCCAACTTCCCTACTGAGAAGGTTAGGTGGACGTCTTTCCATTCCTTATCTTCCGTGGACAGGGCTAACGACAGAGGCCTACACTCTTCTAGTGCAGGGCATGGTTTGCCTGCCTCCACTGCCTTGGCAACAGCTTTAAAAGCTATTGAAGCAGGAGCAAGAAAGGTAGGGTGCTTCTTACTCAAGGCGGACACTTTCGAGTTTGTGTAACCCACCTTCTTCAGGTTGCTCGACAAGAGAGCCCGTGCCTTGTCTTGGTTGAAAACTATGACCTCCTTCGGTTCCGTCTCCTCTTTTGACGCTGGCTCCTGCTTCAGTCGAATGAAGCAGTCAGGGTAAGCATTAAAGCTTGGTCAGAACTGGATGTCGTCTAAGGGGACTGCTCCCATCTTCTCAGAGATGTAGAGTTTGCTGTTGGTAATCGGCATAAACTCCGCGTACCTCCAGGGATTGGTCTCGGAGCAGGGTGGGAGGTCTTGGACTCTGGGTCGCTTGAATGACCCTTGGGAGGCGGTGAGTCGAGCTTCATGGAGCTCTTTCTTGAGCCTCGCTTCCCTTGTTTCGCCTTGCTTGCGAATATTCTCCATTAAGGCCGTAAGATGAGCCAGAACTGCCTGGCTCGTGTTGTCCAATGGAGGGGTAGAAGCGGAAGATGTTGAGGGTATCGGCTCCGGTGCCGGCACAGACGGAGGAGACTCCGACTCGAGATCATCTTCTTCTTCAGGAGGTAGAGTAGACTCCTCCTTGGGATCATCCTTCAATAGATCCTTTTCAGTGTCCGTGGACACTTCAGACATCCGTTCCTCCTGGTGGATGTCCATGCCTTGCAACGCCTCACTGACATCCGTCTCGATGGCAATCTGGACGCAGGGAGGTCCGGGTCGTGCTTGGGGCACAACAGCTTCACTACCTGCTTTCAGGAACAGCAAGCTACGCATCCTGTCGTTAGGCAGGTACGCTCCAGGAGAGTTCTTCTGGGACCCTCGTACCCATTTGCGCAGCTTTTCTCGTGCTGCATCCCTCAACTCCGTTGATTTGGGGTCGTCGAAACCTTCGTTCACCAAGGTCCGGCAGATGTTGCAGTCTTCGGGGTTCTAGTACCGCAGGGTTTCGGTAGTGATGGTGCAGGGGGCATGAGACCTGCACGCTTTGTGACCACAGAAGTTCCTACTCCTGTGGTTACAGAAGATCACATCACACTTCATTTGGGGTTCCTCCTGTAAAGAAAGGAAATTTAAATGAGTATGCGGTTGTTTATCACACGATAAACAGGTTATGCAAAATATTAATATTTTAACCATTATAGCTTAGGATAGTAAGCTAGAAGGGAAATAGGAAAGACACATACAGTACTTGTGTCTCCTGTCCAGCTAATTGCTGTGACCTCCCCCAACATTAAAGTTTTAGAGTTTCCTTATCAAGGCAAACTCAAAAGAGAAGGATTCCAACCTCTAGGGATAGAATAAGTGTATACTAACACTGACCCTTCTTAAATTTAATATTGTGGGGTAAGTTATCAACTGATTACTTATCAGTGTATTGAAGGAATTCTTTCTTTCAATATAGAATTGGTCTCAACAATAGACTGTGCAAGGATACACAAGGTATGTTGGAAAATAACTACTATATAATATACTGTATACTATAGTTTTCTGTCTGCAGTGTATACTATACTGCAAATATACTGGCTACTGTATAATCATATACTGTAGTTCAGCTGGCATGTTGCCGGCTAGACTAGCACCTGGCGGCACGGTCTGGCCGGTTGGGTAGTACCTGGCGGCACCGGTCCAGTCGGCAGCATACCTGGCGGCACTAGCCGACAGAGAGAGAGAAATATTGGAGTGAAGGGCTGCCTTATTAAAATGTATGTTTACAATAAATAAGGGTGTAAGTATATAACCTTACTGCCTTCCTCCAGAATGAGGGTTCAAATGGAAGGGGAGAATGCATCATTCAGGCTTCTATCGCTGCCGGTTTCAGGGATGTGGATGGCAGTCCAAGGGAGGACTGAAGAACTCTCAACAGCAGAGGGGTCTCCCACCGGCAGCCGTTATAGCCGGCACCACCTTTCCCGGAGCCTTGCGTCCATAGGGGAAAGACAGAATGACTATAAAACCGCCTATGTGGGAGCCCGGCCAGCACTATGATCTACCCGGCAGGCGGGGAGATTGCAGGACGACGGCCACAGGATTGCAATGGCTAGGCCATCGCTAAAGGACCGAGGGGGCAGGGAAGGGATCCTGTATCAAGTGTTAGGAGAAGGCGGCAGGATTGCCGCCACTTCCACACAAGGGTGAAACTTTGTTTCAGTATCGGCGCCATCCTAGGCGGCAGAAGAATATCTATTCTTCAGCCTAGGGTCTGCCGAAACAGGACTAGTCTTCTAGACTGCAGGGGAGAAGGTGGCGGCATTATACTACCACTTCAAGTGCGGCCTAGGGAGGCTTAGCCTTCTATGCCGACAGCTCTAAGCCGGCAGGGGGAGTGACTACTCGCCCTGCAGCCTGGCCGCCGTCATAAAGACTGAATACTCTGAGGTTCTGTCGAAAACCCAAGCCGGGATACTCGCCGGCAAGGGTGGGAGACAGAAAACACTAGCCTAGTCAAGCCGGAGTGAACTACTTTATGGTGAGACCAAGATAGGGTTGTCGCTTATGGCGGCACTCAGAGGGAAGGAGGGATTACCCTTAAATCTCCACAGGAGACGAGTATCGAGTTATATAAATAATTCTAGGAGATATACTATCTCCTGTTGAATTGATAAAACGATACAAGAGGGTAAACAGGGATAGTGTTTGAAACTATACTAAAGCGCCTAAGGTAGGTAACCTAGCGCGGGCGAGATCTCGGTTACCTAAATCACCGAAACTCTAACGTATACAATCGACATAAGGAAGAGGAAATTTGTATGCATAAACATATCTTTGCTAGTATAATTGTGCCTAAATAGCTTTCATAATTTATTAATGCTATTAAAACCGGGAATGTCGCTCTGCTGACTAAATAACACATGCATGACGAACGACAGCGCCCACAAGGCGCCTCCGGTGACTGGCCAAGCTCCATAAACACATTGAATTAAACTAATTTCACTGTGAGGCAGGAGCTAAAAATTATACACTGTAAAGATTAAATACTCAACTTTCCAGAGGCAGAAGAAGCTGGAAAATGCATATTAAATCTTCTCAAGAACAATCAAGAACATTAGATGATAGTGGAAACCACCGTGCGAAATAGCTACTGAAATAGTACGGGAGGAAGGGTAACCTTGATAATGGCTCCCCTTCAGTTTCACCACTCTTCCCCCTCGAAATGAAAACGCTATTCGGGGTGAAGATGGCCATGTGTCGTATCAAGATATACGTTCCCTGATATTATGCGATATCCTTAAGAGAAATTTTAAGGATATTTGCACCAGGAGTTAGAATTCTGGAGACCTAAAGGTCAATTCTCTGGGAATATCACTGTAGCCATTTATCCCTTAGAAAGCTACCAATAGGAACCTTCCATCAGGACGACATGGCTTGAGCCCAAAAAATTCTACTTTTCTCTGTTCCCACTTCCTTTCTTCTGGCCTGCTGTCAAACTCCTTAACATTTACTTCATAGTAGCCTATAGGTGACTGGTCTTCTTCTTCTTTGTCTACATCTTTTCCCATTTCTATGTGGGGTCGATGTTTCTGGTCAGCTTTCTCCATCTACCTCTGTCCCACATTTCATCACCGGTTAATCTCCCTCTCGCGATTCTCACTTCGACAGATAATAACGTTCTTGGCCCGATAGCAGGACCTTGAAGAGGTAAAACTCCCAAAACCTTCCAGGAATCAACAAAATACAGCTACACTTTAACAATTTTATTACAAAAATAGTTATTTAAGAAATGGAATAACATTACAAAACATTAACTCTGCATACTAAATGAAATATATATCTCGAAATAATCTCATGCGTTCCCAAAAAAAACTAAGTCCACTTCGGACTCAAATTAAGTAAGAATAATTATACTTTGAACAATTTGCCTTGGTAAACGGCATACCAAGGCTTTCTCACGTAATTTAATGAATAGCACTGATCCCCAATCACAAGGATCAACTAAATATACATAGATACAATTCTCACATAACACTTGCAAAAACTATAGGGAAACCGACCTGGTTACAATAGGGGGGAGAGAGACAATAATTAAGAGGACTTACTTGAGCTGAGGACCTTGGACAAAAGAGGCCGAGCTGAACTCCGCAGCTCTGACGAAAACTTTGATTTCCCGCGCTCTTTGATTCTAAACCTTTACATAGGATATTTTCATCATGTTACAATAAAATGACATTATATTCGTGAATCATAAATTACAAATACTCAATTTCTTTAACATCCGCTCCTTCCCTACCAGGTGGTTACTCTTTAGGCTCTAAAACAGTCTCGTATTAAACCATAGTCATTCGTCTCAACGCCCGCGAGTTCTTCCAGCCTTCCCTCAAATTTAACGTAACGTTGGTAGAGTTAAATGGCGGGAATTTCGAATGATCAGTTCGAAATTCCTAACACTCCCCTTAGGCGATGCGCTGGGACCTCGCCCTAGCATTAATTTAATTCTGATTATACTCAATGACCACAGTTGTTTTGGCTAATTTTTCATGGCCGGATGCCTTTACTGCTGTGGAGAATTTTTTATATGTTTATGTTCTGAGTGGGAACTTAGTCCGGGAAAGTCTCCTTATAACAGTTACATAAAGTTCAACAGGGGAGGATATGAGCACTTACTCTCGGGGCACAGACACCCTGCTAATACTTTACTGCCACAATTCACAAACCATCACTCTTTAAATACAAAAGGGGGAAATTTTACTGTCCAGAGGCCGAAGAACTCCACACGTAGAAAGATCAATAATTTATGGCCTACTCTAGCTTTGTCAGGTCTATAGTCATCTCATTCTCAGGCTCTGTTTCGGCTCCGTCCCAGCTACCCCAATGAAATGCTGGACAGGTATTTTACGTTAATGTAATTAAGACAAAATCCAAAATGGGAGCAGTGATGTAAAGTAGTTTAAAAGTTTAAAGATAAGGATCTTTACCTTCGAAGCAAATATATTAATGCAAAGTTCCTCGCTGTTACCACCTATAGACTTACTTAGGTTTTCTCTTTAAATATTAGGTATTTTGTCCCGTGATCAACTATTCATTTCACACATTAAAATAAATGAGGGAGCAAAAATACTAAGGAGGTTTAATTAACCTAATATTGATTTATTCACAAATTTACATAAAAGAAACGGGCATCTTAACAAAGACAAAAATGGAATAATAAAGAGAATGCAAATTAAAAGCAATTCAAAATTATAAAGATGATGGTTTAGACACGCGGTCTGCAATAATCAAAATGGGGTCTGGCACGTGGCCCACATGACCCAGAGACTATGCTAGTCTCCAAGCAAGAAATAATAATGGAAAAATATTTACACACAATCCCACCGCACACAGTCCGAATAGTGTAATTAGCCAGGTTCCCTATAAAGTTAAAATTAGTCTAAGCTAATAAAAATGGGGGATAACTAAATGGCCATTGATGTAGTACCTGCACTCCTTTGAAGTTTAGTCCTATGCCCGTGACAGCTGTTGACCTGGTTGCACTAATTGGCACGTTGCACTATTGCCTGGCTCACCCCAAGAATCCTCGTTGGCTACAACTATGGTATCCCAGGGTCCTCTTCTTCTCAATCTCTCCGACCGGCAGCAATCCTTTGTGAGTCGAGTTTTGGGAGAGAGGGGGGGGGGGGGTGAGCCAGAAGTGCACGGAATCACTGACCCAGCAGATCAGTAGGCCAGGGCAGCTTCTTGATGAATGGGGTCGACTCTACGGTTGAAGAGATCACCTGGCTTCACCTTTCCAGACAGGTGAGGAGCTTGATGCACACGGTAATCCATTGGGGTTGCCATATCGGGACTTAAGGACAGGGCAATATATTGTTGCAAGGAGTGCAGAGGAGGCAGGATTTTGTACTAAATACTCAGATAAATCTTGCTGCTCTGATGGAGTATATATATACAACAATCCTACCTATTCTGGCTTGCTAAAAATAATATTTTAAATGATTAATTAGCAATGGACTGGTACGATGGGCATACATCTTAAAATTAACAAACCTTAATTGGTATTGAGAAATATAAGATGCATTAATTCAGCAGTATTGGAATTTATATAAAATGTGCAGTTTCGGAATTTAATCTCGACCCATGTAGTTTAAGGAAAGAACCAACATACACCGGGGTTACAACTAAGGCCATCTGTTGTACGTATCTACGCTGTGACGTCACGAGCATGGCGTGAGCCACTGTCAACAAGTTTAGATTAGTCCTCCCTATGTTTCGTTAAAGAAAACTAGATGTAGGAGAGAATGTTTAAGGGGTAGCTATAGTATTAGTAGAAGAGAGCTAAAAATACAATTAAAAGAAGAAGAGTGAAGAAAATTCTTCACAACTGCCGCCAACCCTCCCCATTTACCCGGTCTTGGAACCGGCACTTGACTTGCCCCCCCCCCCCAGTGGCTGGGTTCTATAGGTAACTAGTATGACAATGAAACAACATCCAGCAGGTTTTAGAACAAAGTCATCAGAAGAATATTGGGAGTTACATGGCAGGACATGATTAGACATGAAACTATAAAATAAATTACCCAAGTGCCATATATAGATGCGATCATAGTGAGGGGTAGATGGAGATGGTTTGGGTATGCTTTTTGCACTCCCCAAGAGAGATTAGTTCAGCAAACTTTCAACTGAGTTCCACAAGGCACTAGAAGAGTTAGAAGACCCGGGCCTACATGGCTAAGATCTATGAAGCGTGAAGTAGATAATGATGAGTGGGGTAGTATTAATCCAAAAGCTCAAGATAGAGACGACTGGCGAAATGTAACCCAAGACCCTTTGGGTCAATATTCGTGTGAGGATAATGAATAGTAACTGCAAGCCCACCCCTCCCATTGCACTTGGACGCAGAATGGACTCACAGGCCTCAACGCTGGGAGCTGGAATGTCAAAATTCATAAAAACCAATCCAATAAAAGGTCAACATTGATCGGTATTACCAAGGGTAATATTTCCCATGAGCAATTGAACAATGCGGAAAGTAATTGTCTAGAACCTAGACAGGCTAGTGTATACTTTAACCCAGTGTGTCTTACAGGTTTCATCTCGACTTAAAATTCATATATCCAATTCCACTCGGGGACTCTCGGCCCGAATTTAAGCCAAAGTTGTCGTCATTTGACCCAGCTTCAACCTACTTTGCATGTGTCTTGCTATTGCTCTTGTTTTCAAGTTTAAACTGCTCTTTGAATATTCTCAACATATAACAGTTACACTTTATAACTAATCCTTGAAGGACTAATTACGAGAAGTCATGTGAGTTTAGTGGTTATATATATATATATATATATATATATATATATATATATATATATATATATATATATATATATATATATATATACACATGCAGCCAGTATTTTCAGAACTGTAAATAATCAGCAACAAAGTAAATTCCGAATATATTATGTTTCTATTCACACATTGTCTTAAGCTCCCCGGCCGACCGAAAACATTTAGCGATCCAGTACAGCCGTAAGTATATACATAGAACATTGCAACGTAGTCCAGGAAATTATTCATTGTCTTGTTTGCATTTCATAGCACAGAACATTATAAAACAAATCTCTTACGGGAATATTTTTATTTTTAACAGCCCCTATCTAAGGGGAATAATTGGTGTTTTGTAGCCGTTATAAAGACCCTATATTTCTTCCACTACTACTGTACAGTACTACACGGACGTTTTGAAGTTCGTGTCACTGTACAGAAGGAATAGAGAAAAAAAAAAGAATATATTTATCAAATGTGGAAAAAAGAGAGAAGAAAATAAAAGAATTAGAATAAAGAAGAAAACCAAGGAGGTGCCGATGGAAAGGCGAATCCACTGACAACTAAGAAGTCACAATTTGATAGCTTCATAAAGTTACTCTGCACAGAGCAGCCAGAATTTCACATCGTTTATCCTGAGTGACAGTTAGTGTTGACTTGTCAGACTACAGTGAAAGCTTGTGGTGCCGATAGGTGAGCAGTCAGCAGCCAAATAATTAGTCTACATTTTTACCTATTTGACTGAGGAGATACTTTGTGATTAATTTCCAGGCAAGTGTTGTTGACTTATGCGAAACTTTTACATACGGGGTATATTTTTGAGTTGTTGTATGCGCATGATTAAAGTTTGGTATTAAAATTTTGAAGCTTGCTAAAAAGACAAAGTATGTGAGGCAGCCCACATGCTTACAATAGTTTTGGGGTGTACGTATGATAGCGGCCACCTGTATGTATCATGGATAACTTAGATACGGCAGTGTAAGGGGGGTCGCAGCGGGGCGTTAGCCTCCCCCCCCCCGTTAAATAAGTAGGTAAGGACACGGCTTGTAGGTTAGGTTAGGGAGGAATGTTTAGGTTTTTGATGTCCATTTTTAATGAACATGTGAGGAACTGGCCGCTGATATACAAAGGCTCCATAGTTTTACGTGTCGCAACTCAAACGGTTCAATTACTCGAAATAGTTTATGGAATAACTACTATTTGTTGTCTTGGGTGAGATAGTTTTCTAATACATGTTTTGGAATTTATATTTTGCTACGAATTCAGTATAGCGTACATGTGATGTTTTGCTTTAGTATAAATGAAATCTATGGGAAATGCCCTAGCCAAAGGCCCCACCTAACCTAACCAGACTTTGATTGCCATGTCCTTGATAGTATAGAGCTATGTCTGCACATGGGCCCCTCCCTTCATTCACATTGTAGAAATACGCGGCAGAAGAGGGAAAGAGCTCCGTTATACTTTGAAATTATTATTATTTGCTAAGCTACAACCGTAGTTGGAAAAGCAGGGTGGTATAAGTCCAAGGGCTCCAACGGGGAAAATAGCCTAGTGAGGAAAGGCAATAAGGAAATAAACTACAAGAGATGTTTAAGAATAGGAACAATAAAAATAAGTGTTTCATATATGAACTATAATAGCTTCAAAATAACATGAGTAACATAAATAAGATAGAATATTGTGCCCAAGTGTACCCTCAAGCAAGAGAACTATCCCAAGACAGCGGAAGACCATGGTACAGAGGCTATGGCACTACCCAAGACTACAGAACAATAGTTTGATTTTGGAGTGTCCTACTAGAAAAGCTGCTTACCATAGCTGTACTATTATAGTGTAGCAGTTAACCCATTGAGAGAGAGGAATTGTTTGGTAATCTGTGTTGTCAGGCATATAAGGACAGAGGAGAATGTGGTAAGAATAGGCTAGACTATTTGGTATATACTGTATGTAGGCAAAGGAAAAATTGTGCCGTAACCAGAGAGAGGGATCCTATGTATTACTGTCTGGACCCAATAACTCTTTAGCGGTAGTATCTCAACGGATGGATGGTGCCCTGGCCAACCTACCACCTGGCAAATATTATGATCATAATTTTTCGACGCAAAATTCAATTTATGAATTATTGGCCAGGTAAAATAATTTTGAGTGGTGGAATTTTGGTAGACTCCCATGTGGCCAATAATGAATTTTTTTGTTTTCTTGTGTTTTAGTGTTCTGATATTATTACTTTCTACAAAAATATCGATTTACAGTAATGGGTAAATCTCGGGTGGGAATTGTGGTTTGAGGTGGGATGAAATGAAAACAAATTTTAAAAGATAATTTCAATAAAATCCAACAAAACAACAAGAAAACTAATAGTAGAAGGTTTTTTTTCCATACAAAAATAAGAGGGTGAAACAACACCTATGGACTTACTGCTGCAGTTATGTCTCGAGTAACATTATTTCGAATTCTGTTTTCTTCCGAGCCTCATTTTCTATCAAACACAAACTTCTCTATTGTTAACGTGTTCTGATTTTAAAAGGGAAATAATCACAAGAATACCAACGAACCTAAACTTCCCCACCTTACCTAACCTAGAAGCCATATTCTTACAGACCAGAGGCCCTTGTAACCCTCGTCTGGGTATGTTAAAATTTTTCCCATTCGGTAGCCATGGCTCAACTAAGAATTTTTTTTTTTTTAAATCGACCGATGAACTGCATTCTGTAACGAATGTGATAAAAACCTAATCAAAGCAGTGATTGAATTATATTTGGATTCTGATTGGACAATTTGAAGTAAAAGTCTTAAAGTCAGGAGAGATAAGCATTATTACTAGGTGTACCTTGTTAAGTGGGCCGGCTGGCTAATGCTGTTTTTTAAGGACAGGACTTTGACATTCATAACACTTAATAAGGTGACTTAGGGCATCTGCAAACTACATAGGATTTTTGCCTCTGACCTTCGGTTTTGCGATGCCACGGCGATTTATCCTGAAAATTAGTGATTTTCAAATTCTATCTCCTCCTCTGATAATTAATATTAAGACCTGGGATCACTAGCCTATACAGTATGCAGTAGACCTCAAATGAAGAGTTTTTAAACATCTGACATAGCCGGTAGTTATATATATATATAGCTATACGTCCCTGACGTCCGGCAGAAATTTCAACACTCGCGGCAATCGCAGATTGGGTAGCCAGGTGTACCACCTGCGCGCCCCTAGCGAGGTACCTGGAACCATTCCATGATTCCTCAGATCTTCCCTGCCTCTCACGTTGGCAACATCGTTGGATTTTTCACTCGCTGTAACCTGTATAATTGCAGTCATTTTGGTGATGTACAATTTTCTGTTGGCTTACGCTAGTTTGGTTTTATTTCGACTAAGAGTAGTGGTTGGGTTATGATCGATATGTTCATAACTTGAAAGGGGTAGGTTTAGGAGTTTTTTCCGCCTACTGTAAAAATAACGAACCTACTCTTAAAAACATGATGGCAGTAGGTAAACACTCTGCCAACACTATGATGTCACAATCATATGACGTAAACTACGTAGTTACTACGTAGTATGACTTGCATATTCATTTCTTTGTTCCGACACAGATACAAACCTTCGCTATTTATTAGGGTATTACAGTACTTTCGGCAACGCTGAAAACCAGCCAAGACAATTTTAGTGAGGGATAATTACCCCATCCGCTAGTTAGCGGGAGGGGGTTGGGGTAGACTAGCTACCCCGCTCACTTACAGCTGTCGGTTGAGTAACCACTTTTACTTTTGGCTCGGTAGAGTGTAGACTCCCGTTAAACAAACTGCCTTGACTTTATTACTTTTTCTTTTTCTTTTGTGTGTCGGTGTGTATGGTTATTGTCCCGCTATGCGGACATGTCCAGGTATTGAGGGCCACCGCTGCAGCACCTTCATGTTATCCTTGGAGACAGACCCACATCCTTTATGCCCGGCTTGCCGGGGAACTCAGTGTTCGCGGGACAACACCTGTTCCGAGTGTAGGGAGTGGCCTGCCTCGCATGGGAGAGGTTTGCGCGTAAGAAGAAGAAGAAGTCTAAACTCGAATCTTCGCTTTCGGGGTCTTCCTCGAAATCGAAGAAATCACGGGCTTCTACTTCCTCTACGCCCAAATCTCTGCCCGAAGCCAATCCTCGACCAGGCCCTTCCGGGGTACGGTCGAGCAGTAGCGCAGGGCTTGTGACTCCAGGTCAACCCTGTGGGATAGACGAGGATGGCGGCTCCCCTAGTGAGTCGGCTCCTCCTCTTCCCCCAGGGGGCGCCTGTTCTTTTCCAGACCTTGGGTCTGGTTCCGACGCCGAGGAGTTAGCTAACCCACCAGGGGCGGTGGTAGGGTTCTCTCCAAGGCGAGCTTCCCCTTCGGGGGAACATCTCTCGTTCGCGAGAGAAGGTTGCCTCTGTGCATCGGCGATCTCCTTACGCTTTAGGTTCTCCTCCAGGGGTGGAGTTATAAGCGTAGTTCTCCTTCGGGCGAACTTTCCTCCCCTAAGGAGGATTTATTTGTTGATCTTAATCAGTCTCTTCTTCGGGCGGAGTCTTTTGTACGTTCCTCTCCAGAGGTTCGTAGAGTGGAAGGGTGGGTAACCCCTCTCTAACCCGGGCGTTCTCCTCCTCGGGCTGTGAGGAGACGTCTATTTGAACCTGCTGGTTCTCACGTTGACCCTTTGAGGTCTCGTGGCGATCATCCTTGGGGCTGGCGTGATCGTAAGCTTTCAGGCTCTCGTCATGTTGGTCCTGTGGGTTCTCATGACAGCAGGAATCCTTTGGGTTTCTGTCGCGATGAACCTTCGGGCTCTCGCGACTTGAAACCTTTGGGTTTCTGTTACACTGAACCCTCGAGTTCTCCTGACGACGGTAACGTTGAACCTCCGGGTTCTCGTACCGTCAGTCACGCTGATCCTTCGGGATCTCGTGACAGAGGAACCTTGATTCCTTGTTACGCTGACCCTTCAGAGTCTCATAACCTTAGTTACATTGAACCCTTGGGCTCTCGTAACTCTAGTCGCGCTAACACTTCGGTGTTTCGTGACAGAGAAACTCCGTTGCGTTGATCCTTCGGGTTCGCGCAACACAGTTCACGCTGAACTTTCGGGTTCTCGTGACCAGAGTCATTCTTTTTATGACAGAGAGTTTTTAAACTCTCGTTGTGTTGATCATTCATGCTCACACAACACAAGCTATCGTGAACCTTCGGGTGAGCGTAGCAGTGAGTTCTCTCAACAACCTTAGAGCTCTCGCGCGCACGGCCAAATTGGCGCGCACGACCGAATTGGTGTGCACGACTGACTTTGCGCACGCAAACAAAATGGCGATCATGGTGCGCGGGTTCATACTGTGGTGCACCATATGCACAAACAACTCACTGCGCGCCATATGGGCGAACAATCTCATGCGCTCCAGGAGCGCGAAAAAGGTGCGCGCAATCGGGAAAGGCGCGCGCACATGCTCCCATCCGCCTACCAACAGTTCGGCGCAAGAGCGCACGACCATCTTGGCGCTCACAATCAGTCTCTCGAGACCCTTGGGCCTCAACAGAGACACGGCGACCGAGCCCAGACCCTATTCCTAACGGTAGGCCTGTGCCTATCTTGCCTGTAGGATAGCCTCCATCAGATAAGAGGGTTAGGAAACCTGCCCAGGTTCCTAAACCCAGGGAGCAGTCCTTTCCTAAGGACTTTACCCCTAGTTCCTCAGGAGCCTGTGACTCCCCGTGGCTTAGCACCTTATTCAATGTAATGCGCCAAGCCATGAAGGGAGTCGTTCCCCGCTCCCAGTCCTTAGGTGATACACCTAGGATTCCCTTGTCGCCTCCTCTCTTCCCAGGGTCCTCTCCTGCCTCCGATCCTAGGAGAAGGTCGGAAGTTCTCGTATAGGCGGGCCCCTCAGGCAAGGGGAGACGATCATCCCCTTGCAAAAGACCTCTGGAGGAGATTAGGCATGAACATCAGGGTAGTCCCCTGCAGTTCAAGACGCCACAGGCCAGACTTAAGGGGGAAAGGAAAAAGATTTGTCCTTCGCCCCACAATGAGGATAGGGTTACGTACTATGGAGATTCCTTCCCTTCTTTACCGGTCGAGACAGCGTCTAAGGAGGCACGACCTGCGACCGGACGGGATTCACCCCGTACGGCAATGGACTTATATTCCACCCGTAAGCCGACGGAGTCCTCTAGGCCCTTGGGGACAGAGGACCTCTGGCCTCGTAGGAGGGAACCGAAGGATTTGTTCACCATCCCCGAATCCTCGGCCAGGCTTCCTTCCTCACTGCCTCCCATGCAGCCGGAAGCGAGCACCTCCCCAGTAGTCTCCCTATCCCCAGTCTATACAGTTGACGACTTCGACCCACGCTGGGCTCCTTTAGATGAGAGCTCGGACGTGGAAGGGCTGAGCGATCTCGAGGACGACGCTCTGCCAGCAGCCGCTAGCTCTAAGCTTACAGAGGATGAGAGGAAGGAGTCGGAACACGCCTTATGGCAGGTCCTAGCCTGCATCCGTTCCATCTGTGGACTTCCAGATCCATCGGCAGCCCTTCTAGATGGGAAAGAAACGGTCCTTGATCAGTTCTATGGCACTCAGAAACCTCATAGGACCAGTGCAGCTTTGCCCTGGTCAAAGGGGTTGAAGAGTGCCAAACAGAGGGCAGTGTCCCAGGCAACTGGGTCTATCTTTTCTCTCCGCTCCAACTCGTCCTCCAAGCTCCTACCTCCTCCGTATGTGTTTCAGAGGAGGTACTACGAGATACTCGGGGAATCTCTTCCAACGCTGCCTCTCGACCACTCTATAGAGGCACTCTCGAAGGCCACCCCCTTCAAGGAACTTATGGGACTTCCAGTCTCCCTTCAATGCGATGTCAACACTTCTGAAAGCTTACAGAAACTTCGGTGTAAGAATGAATTATGTGATGTTGTGATTGTAAGTAATGAGGGAAGACAGACACTGGCCCACAGCTGTATTTTGGCATGCCATTCTTCAGTTTTAGCGGCCGCCGTACTTTAAAGCAGATTGACGGCAGAGCATGACTGGTCAATATTAAGGCCATTGATTATTAACATTGGGGAAGTTTCGGTAAAGAATTCAGAAGTGTTGACATCACATTGAAGGGACAGCATGAAAAGTATTTCACTTTACTTAATACAACACCTCATTACAGTTTTTTCCTTGATTGCAGGACACTAACATACCATAAGCTAATTTTTTTTCTTCATCTCACTCATATCATGAATATGGAAAACTTAGTCACCAATTTCCAATTGGCAGGATTCCCAGTCATCCCAATCTCTTTTCCAAGTTGGCCATTATCAGTCTGACGTTGAAGGCATCCATGAGTCATTGCAGACCTTCAGTTATAACAGTAGCGTACAGACCACTACACACTAGGAACAGGCAATGATCAACCTTCATTGTTCTATGTATTCAGCAGAATGGTCTCAGCTTCTTTCCTATATACAGGTTCAGTACTTATTCTAAATTCTCTAGAGAATACCCTAATCCTCTCTCCCTTACACTCCCTACTGAGTGTAGGGGGCTGCTGTTAATACCTGGAAAAAGATAATAACAAATCAAAGCATTTTTTTTATGGGGCACAGAGGGATATATATAAAAAAAAATGACTATGTTTCATAAGATACAATCCACTAAGCTTTCTTAGATACAAAACACTTTTATTCCAACGATTCCAGACAATCTCTCTCGGCGAGGTTCGTCCCTGAGAAGAGGAGCCTCATTGCAGACCATTTGAGCCGTTGAAAGATGACAGTTGGTTCGGAATGGTCTTTGCTTCCCCTAGTGGCAAAGAGAAATGTGACTTTGTGGGGTTCCCCATCTCTGGACATGTTCGCCACCCACCTGAATCACAAACTTTTGATGTATTTCTCTCCACTCCCAGACCAAGCTGCAGTAATGGAAGATGCATTCCAACTCCCATGGAACGGATTAGACCTTTACACCTTTTCACTGTTCTGTGTGATTCGTCAGACATTGAACAGATTCTGAACATCCAAGGGAGTCAGAGCAACGCTAGTAGCTCCAAATTGGCCAGCAGCAGAATGATATTCAAGCCTGCTACATCAACCTCACATAAGAAAATTCCATGGCGCAGTACATTGCCTGTTCTTTCACGGTTTGAGACTATCCAGGGTCTCCTTCAAAAGAAAGGCTTTTTGATCCCAATTGCAAAGCAGTTTTCTGGATATCTCTGAAAGTCTTCTGCAGCAGTTTACCAGGCAAAGTAAAAAATCTTCAGTGATTGTTGTTGTAGGGGGGATATTGCTCCACTCAAAGCCACTATTCCCTTGATTGCAGACTTTTGGGTGTTTCTAAGGAACAAGAATTCCTTTTCAGTCACTGTGGCAAAAGGCTACCGCTCGGCTCTAAGCCAGGTATTCAAACTGAAAGCATTTGATCTCTCCTCTTGGGAACTCTCAGCTTTGACTGGGAGTTTCAAGCAGTCTTGCCCTAGTCAGCAATTAAAACCCCCTTCCATGGATATGACAAAAGTTCTACGGGCCTTAAAACAATCTCCTCACAAACCTATGTATTTATGCCTTAGATAGGGACTCTACCTGAAAGACAGTCTTCCTCCGTGCCTTAGCTTCAGCCAAGAAAGTAAGCGAATTACATGATTGTCACATTCCAGAGGGTGGAGAGAACTAGCTTTGTCTTCTGTTCCCAAATTTGTTGCCAAAACCCAGAATCCAATTGAAAATGATCTCAGGTTTGACTCTTTCACAATCTTGTCTCCCAAAGAGGTAACTGATAACCTGAATGGCATGTTAATATGTCCTATAAAAGCAGTATGTAAATACAGTATCTGAGAAGGACGTATTACTGTACTGTGTCCTATGCCTAATATCTCCATTTCATTCATGAGCACTGGCCACTCCATAAAGAAAGTATCCAGAAACACTAATATATTTCTTTCTGGTAGAGAAAAACAATCGTGATAGCCTATAAATCCTCAGGGGAAGCATCTCCAAGGGCCTCCCTCGAGCACATGATATACATTTGCTTGCCATAACCGTAGCGTTCTGCAAAAACCAGTTTGTAGCACAAGTCCTCATAGCTGGTGTTCGGAAGAGACAAAGCACCTTTTCAAACAATTATTTTAAGGGGCCCGGCCAGTATGTCAATATATGGGGGAATAGGATGAAAAATACAAAATCCTGAAGAAATTCAGTGAGCTTTGTATGGCAATGGAAAATGTGTATACATAATATTTTGTCAAAATTCTTGTTACTTTCATAGTTACAGAGGGTAATTAGTAAAAGTAACTCAATAAACCAAGAACATTGATCCTTACAAGAAAATACTATATATTTCTTCTGTTAATGTAAATTTTGATGATTATTACATTTTAATATAAAACAAATTGTGAGCAATGGCATCTGTATAGATTCCATGAGTCACAAGACAGGAAGTTTTATGATTACTATATACCCTTAAGTGCTAGCACAAACCTCAGAGCGAGTACATGTTTGAGTTTGACTTCTGACATTCACTCACTTTTACGTCTGTTTTTCTTGGTTTCGGCAAGAATTTCATCATACCAAAGTGGAAAAGACAATTTCAACATCTCGCTAACATAAGGAAGAAGAAAATTTGCTCTAATAAAAGTTCAGACGTGGGTAATATCGGCAATATTTGCGGAGTTAGTGGAGACAGATGATGAAGGATCGTCTTGCCTAAAGAAGCAAGATATTGAGCAAAGGATCTTCATTTATGATCAAATTATGATAAATAACATTGTTTTGGTTTAGTAATATCCAAAAAGGAACATAAAATTCATAATACTGTAATCATGATTTATTTATTTTGTCTTTGGAAAAATACAAAGTAAACCTTTGAATGCCCATATCTCAAAACTATACTTATTGACCTTCAAATTCTATCTTCTCCCCTAGTTTTAAAGATATAGCATTTGGTATACAGTATAACTTGGAAATACATTATAAAATGATCAAATTTAACCATTTTTTATTTTTTCCCCACAAGATTTTTTTCCCCTGATTTATAGGGTTTATTTTTTTTCAATATTAAACTTACCCGATGATCATATAGCTGCATCCCTGCTGCCCGACAGAAAAAACCTACGGGCGGAATACGCCAGCGATCGCTATACAGGTGGGGGTGTACATCAACAGCGCCATCTGTCAAGTAGGTACTCAAGTACTCGATGTCAACAAAGAATCAATTTTCCCTCTGTCGTGCCACTGGCAAGACCTACTAAATACGCCGTCCCTAACTGGATTTGTTTTCACAACGATTTGGTGAAGTACACTATTCCAGTTTTGAGCTTTCGCTATGCAAGGGTTTTATCTTCATTTCAAAACTTGAACTCGTTTTGGATAGATTTTATTATGGTGACGAAGAGAGTATGGACTCTCTTTCACTTTTAAATGGCCGACCCTTCCCTTAGACGGAAGTGTTGGTGACGAAGAGAGTATGGACTCTCTTTCACTTTTAAATGGCCGACCCTTCCCTTAGAGGGAAGTGTGTTTAGGTTTTTGGTAATTTTGCTTAACAAGTTATAGATCTATTTATTTTATATCTCTCCGCCTTTATAGGCCTCTTCGATTAACTTTCCATTTATTATAAACTTATAAAAATTAATTTTTATGTTTGTTTATATGCGACCTTTCCTAATAGTAGGCGGTCCTTTCTTGGAACCGAAGTTAATTAACATTGAGCCCGTCATATCGTATTTAACCTTTTAAGAATTTAATACTTTTTAATTTTAATGTTTTATGAAAGAATTTCTTTGATAGTCTCGTACTGTTTTCAAAGATGAACTAACGTTTAGTTTTTCTGGGCTTGAACCTGTGCCGGCCAGTGAATAAGCTCCTATTAGCACTTATTCTTAGGTAATTTACTGCTAAATATACCAGAGAAAAAATGTAAAGGAGTGCTAGGTTAACTAGCTCGCTCACCTATTGGTGTCGGTATGGAATTGGGCGTATAATCCAGAGGTCCCGCACCATTTAGATTCATCCACGACAAAGACCCCAATAGAGGAGAGCCGTTCAACCTCACTCGGCACCACCAACTCTGCATCCGCTCAGAACCCAACTCCTTTTTAGCACGCCTGTGTGGTAACCCGCTAGTTTGTGCTCTCGTGTTTTTGCCTTATTTTCCGTGGATTATGGCTTCTACATCGGTTTCCCAGGAGACACCGTCTAAGTTAAGTACCAAGCTATGTTTTGCTGTGTTTTGAGCAATCTAGATCGTTTAATATTTAAGTTATAAGAGTTTATTCTCTTCGATCATCTCGGTCTTGCTCGATCCCGCTTACGGTTGGTACTCCTGTTTTGAGAGCTTTTAGTTTCACTCGCGGTGTTACTAAGTGTATTATTTTTATTATTAGTTTAAAATTTTGTGTGTTTTATAGTGGATATTCATTATTTAGCGTTTAGAACCCTTGTGGTTCATATTTAGGGCCGATACCAGATTACGTATCGTAGATGGCTTGCCGACCTTCGTCAGGGCGGCAATTTTTATTATATTATCCATCAGGTTGTTGTCCTTCGGGATTTATTCATTATTTCGCATGCCTTGCCCTAATTTTTTATGTGTATATTTATATATTTTTCAATGCTATTACTTTTATAATGAATATTTGTGCTTATTACTCCGTATGATCTGTTTTGGTAGTGTTTGGGGATCGTCAGTTGGTAGCCCTGCTGCTCCGTATCACGTGATCCTCCCCCAAGCTCCCCCTCTCGCTAGGTTGGTGGCTAGGCTTCTCTCCCCCCTCCCCTAGGGGACCGTTGCCTTCCCTTCTTTCAGAGGGGGTAGTTCAGTGTTTATGGACTTTGTCCTCTCTCCGGGTGTCCCGGTGGTTTCGTCTCTGTCTAGACTGGTTGGCCACCGGTCAACAGAGTAGGATCCCGGTGCACCCTATTTTATAATCACCTATCACACTTTTAATTATGTTATTCGAAACCCTCCGGGTTCTGTTGGTGGTTCTTATCTACGGTTCCGCCCCCCCTTATTTTATAACAGTTACTATGATTATATATGACAGATCACTATCCCGGAGTTCCTATATGTATTAGTTTATGGATGTACTTTTATATCCCGGTCCGGGGCTTAACCTCGCTCCGGGTAGTCAGACACCATGTGTGTTAATTCTTTGTTGCATCCTTCTTTATGATCCCGGCTCGACCGGAATGGATAGTTATACTCTAGTCTTAAGTTAAACTTATGTTTAGGCCCGGGTCCTCCAGACCCGCCCCTACTTAAGAGTATTACAGTTAAGCTCTAGTCTTAAGTTAGACTTATGTTTAGTCCCGGGTCCTCCGGACCCGCCCCTACTTAAGAGAATTACAGTTTCTCATATACTATTCTTTTTATAGATGGTTCATTGTCAGACGACGGCCTGTGCGGCTGTTCTTCACCAGCCTTGTGGCCATACGATGTGTAGGTCTCACGCCCTCTGCGAAGTTCAGCTGGAAGACATCGTAGTCTGGCACCCTGATAATTGTATGGTCTGTTTTGACCTCATCACCACCCTTGGATCTGATTCGGTGAGTCCCGTTGGCTATGTTGTCTTTGCTAATTATTCTTACCTTTATTTGGTATACGTACACTATTTAGTAAGATTTCTATGGTCTTGAAGGACCTCCGGGAATCTTCCTTTCTGTAATTCCCACTATTATTTCAGGCATCCCCGGAGCAGAAGACTGCGGCTCGGGCCACACTGAAAGTGTGGGTTGGGGGATTTGCCCGAAACGTGAAATCAAAGCAGCCTTACGTCCTCTCTGAAGACTACTGTGCTATGATTTACCCTAATGCCAAGTCTTCAGCCGCTGTGGCTAGAGCTGTTGCGGCACCCATCATTGCCGACATTGATGCCACTATTTCGGGATTCATCGACCAGGATCAAGATCCGTCGGATGCCCCCGGAGATCTGGAAGACAATGTTGCCTCCTTGAACTTGGATGTGGAACCTATGTTGTTGGATGATCCGGATGCAGGTAGGGTGGTAAGTGAGGCAGGTGTTACCGGCGCTGAGATTCCTATCCTCAGCCCCGCTCTTTCTTCTTCATCTGATCTCTCTTCTTTCCATGGTTTTTCTGGGGACCGCGATTCGTCTCACCGATCACACCCGGTTCCCCCCAAAGATAAGTCTAAATCTAGAACTTTGCCAAAAGCTCGTAAGCCCCACAAGGCTTCCCATAGTTCTAAATCGAATACAAACCCGTCATCTAAGGCTTCCGGCTCCTCCTCTAAGTCTCACGACCCGGGAGTACAATCCGCCACTTCTGCTCCTAACCCGGGCCTTTCCGAATCAGCCATGCTTCGCATTGTGTCGGAGATGCAATCTAAGATTGTGTCAGAAATGCAGGCCAAGATGGACACGATGTTCTCTAACATTGGTCAGAGACTTGGGGCATTAGAGCATGGTGCTCCGGAGCGAGTTCAAAGCTCTCTCATCCCGGATGCCTCTAAGCTTCCGCCGTTTACCAAGAATAACCCTTGGCGCATGGCTCTTCATTCCCCGTTCTCAGACGGGATGTTAACGTTGGAAGGTCTTGGTACTCGTCCACTAGAGGATTTTGAATTCTTTCCTCCTGGTCTCGCATTTCCATTTCATGGTTATGCCAGGCTTACCGAGGAAGCTCTGGTTCGGCTGGATAAGGTCCCCAAAGAGACCGTCATTTTCCCAAAGGAACAAGCCCAATCTGTTTGGGCTAGGTTTCTAAATGATATAGGTTGCACCAATACCATGTTGACGCCTCATAAAAGTTCTTTCACAATGTTCCTAATGGACAAGAATACCGTGACTCCATGCGTCACTAAGATTGCAGAGCTGGCTTTTCAATACGCTCTGGAGGAGAAGCCCTTGCCTCCCATCCGAGAGGTAGATCCGATCTCCCTCCTTCTTCCTTCAGATAATGAGTGTTGGGACAATGTCCATACCACCTTTACTTCTGGCAAGCTGACAGCAGACTGTGCGTCAGTAATTTTTAGTGAACGGCTTCCCCGTCTCCCGGAATCCCTTATTAAACAGGAGTATGATTCCCGCCTACGTGTTGGTCGAACTTTGAACTTGGCCACTTCTACGGAGTCGATAGCCTTAACTTATGATACTGAGAGTATCTTTAAGTCTCTCAGTAAGGCTACTTTGCAGTCGTTATATTTTGACTTATATGACTTTGCTCTTGCTAAACGTAGGTGCCGCAAACACGTCCTGGCTGAGGCGACTATTAGGCACGAACCGAATAAACTTATCCGGTCCTCTTGTTGGGGTCCAAATCTTTTCCCTGAGGATCTTGTGGAGGAAGTCTTGACAGAGGCTACTAGAGTTAATCAGAGCCTTAAAGCCCGTTGGGGTTTGACTCCTAAGCGGAAATATGATCCTGCAAGTTACCAAGCCCGGGGTAGGAAGAAGCTCCGCCCGTATACCTCCACTCAGTTCCGGCAACAGCAAAGTAGCTCGTCCGTTTTCCGGCAGCCTCTCCCTCCATCTCCTGCTGTTCCTGCACAGCCTTCCACCTCTCAGGCTCCTTCCTCGGACGACTACGTCACCGTTCTGCTCCCTAAGAGCCAGCTTCCCGGTGCCTCCACCACCTCTCCAGCCTTTAACCAATCTTATGAGGCTCAAGGCTCTTCCCAGGGTTATAACAGAGGTAGAGGCTACCACCGTGGTTCATACCAGAACAGAGGTAGAGGTAGATTCTTTCGCAAGGGAAAGAACTTCCGAGGCGGACGTGGAGGCAACTCCTCAAGCCAATACTGAGGTGCAGCGGGTAGGGGGGAGGCTTTATGCCTTCCGCAACAAATGGAGGTTCAGTCCCTGGGCTTTCAGTATCATCTCCAAGGGACTGGGGTGGAGTTGGATTCAAGGACCTCCTCCACCGAACAGATTTCATCAGCATTCCACTCCGGACCTAGTCGAATTTGTCCAGGACCTGTTACAAAAGAACGCCATACAAGAAACGAAACACCTGAAGTTTCAGGGTCGGCTGTTCAGTGTCCCGAAGAAGGATTCGGACAAGAGAAGAGTGATTCTAGACCTATCCCTTCTCAACTTGTCCATTCAATGCGACAAGTTTCGAATGCTTACCGTCTCGCAGGTGCGGACCTTACTTCCCCGTGGGGCCGTCACCACCTCTATCGATCTTACAGACGCCTATTATCACGTTCCGATAGCGAGACACTTCCGTCCGTATCTAGGCTTCCGCCTAGGAAACAAAAATTACTCCTTCAAAGTGATGCCTTTCGGGCTCAACATCGCCCCAAGGATCTTCACAAAGTTAGCAGAAGTTGCTGTTCAGGAACTCAGAAATCAAGGGATTCAAGTAGTAGCCTACCTGGACGACTGGCTCATTTGGTCAGACACCTCCCAAAATTGCCTAAAAGCCACTCACAAAGTCATCCTATACCTTCAATCTCTAGGCTTCCAGATCAACTTCAAGAAGTCCCGTCTTCTTCCGAAATCAAAGTTCCAATGGCTCGGCCTGCAATGGGATCTTATATCTCACACTCTGTGTCTTCCCAAACCCAAGAGGTTAGAGATTGCAATGAACACCAAACGCTTTCTCAAAGACAAAGTGAGTTCCAGACGACTCCAAGAGAGGATCCTAGGGTCCCTTCAATTTGCTTCAGTGATGGATCTACTTCTGAAAGCGAAATTGAAAGATATCAATCGTGTCTGGCGTTCGAGGGCGAACCGGAAGCTCCGGGACAGGAAAGTCCGCCTTCCTCCCATTCTCCGGGAAAGACTTCTACCTTGGACAAAGGCCAACAATCTGTAAAAGTCAGTTCCCCTTCGATTTCCGCCTCCGAAGTTAATCATTCACACGGACGCATCCCTATCAGGTTGGGGAGGCTATTCTCAGCTCAGGAAAGTTCAAGGTCTTTGGTCTCCCTTATTCCGCCAATTTCACATCAATGTGCTGGAGGCCATGGCAGTTCTACTAACCCTGAAACGTCTCGCTCCATCCAAGAGACAACACCTTTGTCTGGTTCTCGACAGCGAAGTGGTGGTCCGCTGCCTCAACAGAGGCGGATCAAAATCAGGGCCTCTGAACCATGTTCTAGTAGCCATATTCTCCCTAGCAGCCTCGAACCGTTGGCATCTTTCAGCTGTCCACCTGGCGGGAGTCCGGAACGTAGTTGCAGACGCCTTGTCCCGGACCTCCCCTCTAGAATCGGAATGGTCACTCGATCTAAAGTCATTCCGGTGGATTCTCTCTCGGGTTCCGGGTCTCCAAGTGGACCTCTTCGCCACGGAGTCCAACCACAAATTGAGAGTATATGTGGCTCCCAATCTAGACCCTCAGGCCTACGCCACAGACGCCATGTCACAGAATTGGGACATCTGGGAAAGGATTTATCTCTTTCCCCCGGTGAATCTTTTACTGAAAGTCCTAGACAAACTGAGATCCTTCAAGGGACGAGTAGCCTTGGTCGCACCCAACTGGCCCAAGAGCAATTGGTACCCTCTCCTGCGAGAGTTGAGACTACATCCTCACCCGATACCCAATCCGGTTCTGTCTCAGATAGTACAAACACGCGTTGTGTACACTTTCTCAAACATTCAGAGCGCCCTAACTTTATGGACTTCATGAAGTTTGCGGCCATGCATGGTGCCAATATCGATCCTCAAAACACCCTGTTCCTAGAATCAGATAAACGGGATTCCACCATCCGCCAATATGATTCTGCGGTTAAAAAGTTGGCTAAATTTCTGATAGACTCAGACGTACACTGTATGAACTTGAACCTTACAGTCACTTTCTTTAGAACTTTATTAGAATCAGGTCTGGCAGCCAATACTATCACCACTATTAAATCTGCTTTGAAAAAGATCTTCCTAGTGGGTTTTAACATAGACTTAACCGACTCTTTGTTAGCTTCAATTCCGAAAGCCTGTGCCAGACTGAAACCGGTTACTCGTCCTACCCCGGTTACCTGGTTCCTTAATGATGTGCTCAAATTGGCTTCTGATACCATTAACAGTTCTTGTGATTATATTCCCTTTCTCAGGAAAACACTTTTCCTTGTGAGTTTGGCTTCCGGGGCAAGAATTTCTGAACTGGCAGCTTTGTCAAGAGACCCGGGTCATATTGAGTTCCTTCCTTCGGGAGAGGTCCTTCTTTCACCTAACAAATTCTTTTTAGCTAAGAACGAAGACCCTCAGAACAGATGGTCCTCCTGGAAAATTGTTCCCCTCACGCAAGATCCGTCTCTGTGCCCTGTTACTACTCTTAAGTCTTATTTATCCCGGACCTCCTCTAACTCCTCCGGGCCTCTATTCGTTAGAGAACAAGGCGGTACCATTACCATTAAAGGGATCAGGCAACAAATTTTGTATTTTATTAAACAAGCTAGCCCTGACTCTTTTCCTCTTGCACATGATATTAGAGCAGTTGCTACTTCGGTGAACTTTTTTCACCACATGAATTTTACGGATCTTTCTAGGTATACAGGGTGGAAGTTACCGTCAGTGTTCAAGAAACACTATCTTAAACATTTGGAAGCCCTTAAATTTCCTACAGTAGCTGCAGGGAGCGTAGTTACCCCCAGGTAACTCACATGTTAATTCCTTGTCATTTTATCTCTCCCCCTTACCTGCCTCATTTATACCCTATTTGTATTCGTTGGTTTCGCACCTGATTACTATTACTATATTTGTAAATTTTTTGACTCCTGAGTATCTGTATATATCATCACTCACGGCATTATTATACCTTACCTTTTTTGTCAATTGTTCTACCAAGTGGATTTATGTTCTTTTTAAGGTACCCTTATAGCTGTTTTGGCACTCATCTCTGATTAAAGTAACTTGTGTTTCCCTTATGTTTAGGTTTTTTCCTTTATTTTTCAAGTTTGGTGACATTTCTCTTGTATATATTCACTGGCCGGCACAGGTTCAAGCCCAGAAAAGGGATTTTGACGTAGGAAAAATCTATTTCTGGGCGAGGGACCTGTGCCGCCCAGTGAACCCTCCCAGCTCCTCTCCCTTGGAGTCCCCAAACTTTGGGTGCTAAGGAGTTGGGTTCTGAGCGGATGCAGAGTTGGTGGTGCCGAGTGAGGTTGAACGGCTCTCCTCTATTGGGGTCTTTGTCGTGGATGAATCTAAATGGTGCGGGACCTCTGGATTATACGCCCAATTCCATACCGACACCAATAGGTGAGCGAGCTAGTTAACCTAGCACTCCTTTACATTTTTTCTCTGGTATATTTAGCAGTAAATTACCTAAGAATAAGTGCTAATAGGAGCTTATTCACTGGGCGGCGCAGGTCCCTCGCCCAGAAATAGATTTTTCCTACGTCAAAATCCCTTTTTTAGTCTCCGCAGTTGTTGACGTTCAGAACGTTCAACATGCGCTCTATCGTTACGATAGAGAGAGAGTGTTTCACGGTTTCACGTTGCAGTAAGAGTAAACCGATTCTAGCGTTTCGTTCATTCTTTCTTAGCTTAAATGGTTTAAATTCTAAATAAAGGAACTTTTTATTTGGGAAACCTTTCAGTTTTTTCCTTTAGCAAATAACATGTTTTAACGATATATAATTGGGCTCTTCTCTCAGGCGCTAAGTCAAGAGAGAAGAGAGAGAGAGATAGAGACGGAGGGAGAGAGAGGAGAATAAACGTTTCGTTCAAGCGGGTAACGTTGTTCTCGTTTTTTACTCTTCTCCCTAGTCGCTGTAGGGAAAGAAGGTAAAACGTTTCTAGAGTTTTATTCTTGTTCCCAGGCTTTATGCGGTGAGAGATTGTAAACGTAGTTTATTTGATCTAGTGTTTAGTCTCTTTTCCAGCCACTGAATTCTTTATCTTTATTTATGTTTTTCTGTTGCATTGTAAAACTGTTTTCGCAATTACTACCTTTTAATGAAGGATAGGATTGCGTGTTTCAGGTAGAAATCAGTTAAAGTTTCGATTTCAGTGAAATAAGTGCAAACAAAATCAATAGTGATAAAGTGATATGCGCAAAGTGTTACAGTGTTGCGTCCGAGGGTTCGTCTGTTCGTGCCAGTTGTTCACCTAGTCCGGGACCTCTTACAAGCTCCCAAGCCCAGGGGAGAAGTAATGTCGAACGACTTATGGGTTCCACAGTCCTTGATCGACGAACAGACGTTTTTCCCTCCGTGGTTTCGGGCGTATCTACACACGTTGCCGACGTGATCGCCCCACCCACACAAAGACGAGAGAGCCCATTTATTCCTCGTCTGCGGAAGAGGTTTCTTGTAGAAACCATGGACCAAATCTTGCAGCTTTTTAAGTGCAAGTCGGTCCCTTCCGCGCAAGTCCAACGGCCTAGGTGTAGCCACTGGGTCAGTTCGGACTCGCTGCAGTCATCCGACGACTGCACACCTCCCAGAGAGGCAAGGTGGTACCGCAACAGGCAGTAACTCCGTCTGTTGCCGCACCAGCTGTTTTAGACCCTCAGTCACAACGGACAGTAGCTCCGTTTGTTGCCGTTTTTTTTGTAGACCCTAAGTGGTCTTTACTGCAGTCTATGCAGACTCAGTTAGCTGCGGTTATGCAGGAGTTTCGTGCGGAGAAGGTTTACACTGCTCTCGTTAGCCTACAACCTGCCACGGTTGTGCGCCCAGCTCACGCTGAGGCTGCCTGCTCCCACACTCCGGCTGCGGAGAGCTCCACCTCCGATGCGCAATCGACCCTGCCAGACGTATGTTAACGTTAGCCGACGTGCGGCTCCCTCCGTTAACATGCGTGAGCTACCGCATCAGCAGTGGGAAGGTGGAGTCAAGCTGCCGTGTTTTGACGCGATGCGTTAGTTTCCGCAACCCACAGCAGTCCCCACCACGCACCACCACTCCGCTTTGGTTGTTGCCTGCTCCCACACTCCGACTGCGGAGAAGGTTGACGATGCACCCGTTGGCCTACAGCCTGCCACGGTTGTGCGCCCAGCATGGCTGCCTGCTCCCACACTCTTGTTGTGAGAGCTCCTCCACCCATGCGCAGTCGACCCTGCCAGACGCATGCTGACTCCCACAGACACACGGAGCACTCCGTTGCCGTGCGTGAGCTACCACAAGCTGCCGTGTTTTGACACGGTGTGTCAGCCTCCGCAACCCACTGTGGTTACCGCCACTCGCCCGCAGCAGACTAGTCAGTCAGGAGTTGAGGCTTCCCCACACAGCTTTGGTTGTTGCCAGCTCACAGACTGTCAAGCAGTTACATGACGTTGCCTTCTGGTCTGCTACTAATGCACCAGTGCTGTATGTCCTCACGCACCTGTTGTGGTTGACAGTTCAGTTTTTGACAGTTCACAGACTGTCAAGCAGTTACATAACGTTGCCTTCTGGTCTGCTGCTTATGCACCAGTGAAACCCTCACTGAGATAACCTAGCTTTTCTCGGACATGGTTCCTGTAGATGAGAAAGTGCTGTTCCCCCTCCTTCTGATATTCCTTTGAGGACTCTGTCATTTGGAGAGGAGCCTTAAGCTGCTTAGCCTCCTATGGACTTTAATTAAAGCATAACAATGCTTCCAGGGATGGTAAATGGTTCCGCTTCAGTCGCTAACCCCGTCTGTTGCCACACCTGGTCCCATAGACCCTAATGGGCTTGGTTGCAAGACATGCAGTCCAAGCTTGTGTCCTTGATAGAGGATTTTTTACGGAGAAGAACCTTCTAGCCAACAACCTTCCTACCGGTTGGTTGTACGCCCTGTTGACGCTGAGGTATCCTACTCACGTCCGCCAGTTGAGATGGTTCCTCCACTGGTGCGACCCAGTGTGGGTTGCCAGTCGCACGTTGACGTTAAGCGACTCCCGGAGGTGGTTGTGGACGTTCAGTGTGTCACTAGGAAGACGTTCAACAACCAGCAGAGGTGACTTGTTGTGACGCAGTGCGGCAACCTCAGCAACCGGGTAGGGGGTTGACTGCACAACCCAGACAGTCTAGACAGTTGCGGGTTGACGCTGTACTTCCTCGCGTCCCCATGGTTGACAGTTCACAGACTGTGCAGCAGTACCATGATCTTGTGTCTGGCTCCGTCACGCATCCACCAGTGCGACCGGATTCAGCGAGTCAGACGTTGCCCACTCCGTTGCCGTTTCCTCATCAGTTTCGGATGAGGAACCCTCTGATGAGGACATTGCTGAACAAGACGATCAACCCCCAGCCCTGCTATCCATCCAGAAGATGCTGAAGAAGGAACACTGCCCTGTCAGGCTGTGGATGAGTCTGGTTAGGACACTGTCATCCGTGGTTCATTTTGTGTCACTTGGAAGACTACACCTCCGTCCTCTTCTGTATCAGCTAGCTTTTCACTGGAAAAGGACAAGACGCTAGAAGCGGTCTCGATCCCGGTTTCCGGAAAGATAAAGTCTGGTCTGACTTGGTGAAAGGACTTTATCAACCTTTGAAAGGGTCTTCCCCTGACTGTTCAGACTCCCAACCACGTTCTCTTCTCGGACGCATCGGACGTAGGCTGGGGTGCGACATTAGGCGGTAGGGAATGCTCGGGATTATGGAACTCGAGTCAAAGGACAATGCATTTCAACTGCAAGAAGCTTCTGGCAGTACGTCTGACCTGGAAAAGCTTCAGGTCTCTCCTTCAGACGTACATCTCCAAGCAAGGAGGGACCTACTCTCTGACATGGTACGAGTTCGCAAGTGACCTCCTCTCCTGTTCAACAGGTCTAGACTTTTCACTAGTAACGAGGTTCATCCAAGGCAACTTGAATGTCATAGCAGATTGTCTCAGTAGGAAGGGACAAATAATTCCAACATATTGGACCCTCCACAAGGATGTATGCAAGAGACTTTGGGCCACCTGGGGCCAGCCAACCATAGATCTCTTCGCAACCTCGATGACCAAGAGGCTCCCAATACTTTGCTCACCTATCCCGGACTCAGCAGTAGTTCATATAGATGCCTTTCTACTAGATTGGTCACATCTAGATCTATATGCATTCCCTCCGTTCTAGATTGTCAACAAGGTACTGCAGAAGTTCGCCTCTCACGAAGGGACAAAGTTGACGCTAGTTGCTTCCCTCTGGCCCGCGAGAGAATAACTCACCGAGGTACTTCGATGGCTAGTAGACGTTCCCAGAACACTTCCCCTAAGGGTGGACCTGCTACGTCTGCCACGCGTAAAGAAGGTACTCCAAGGCATCCACGCTCTTCGTATGACTGCCTTCAGAATATCGAAAGACTCTCGAGAACTAGAGGCTTTTCGAAGGAGGCAACCAGAGCGATTGCTAGAGCAAGGAGAACATCCACCCTTAGAGTCTACCAATCGAAGTGGGAAATCTTCCGAAACTGGTGCAAGTCAGTATCCGTATCCTCGACCAGTACCTCTGTAACTCAAATAGCTGACTTCCTCTTATATCTGAGGAAAGAACGATCTCTTTCAGCTCCCACTATCAAGGGTTACAAAAGCATGTTGGCATCAGTCTTCCGTCACAGAGGCTTAGATCTTTCCAACAATAAAGATCTACAGGACCTCCTTAAGTCTTTTGAGACCACGAAGGAGCGTCGTTGGGTTACACCTGGTTGGAATTTAGACGTGGTTCTAAGATTCCTTATGTCAGACAGGTTCGAACCACTTCAATCAGCCTCCCTGAAAGATCTCACCTTTAAGACTCTTTTCCTGATATGCTTAACCACAGCTAAAAGAGTCAGTGAGATTCATGCCTTCAGCAAGAACATCGGATTCTCATCCGTAACGGCTACATGTTCTACAACTTGGTTTTCTAGCCAAACACGAGCTGCCTTCTCGGCCTTCACCAATATCGTTCGATATTCCAAACTTATCGTATGGTTGGAAATGAACTAGAAAGAGTATTATGTCCTGTAAGAGCTCTTAAGTTCTATTTTAAAAACCTTTACGAGGCCCGTCTGAAGCTTTATGGTGTTCAGTTAAGAATCCATCTTTGCCTATGTCAGAGGATTCTTTATCCTATTTTATCAGACTGTTAATACGAGAAGCTCATTCCCTTCTGAATGAGGAAGACCAAGCTTGGCTGAAGGTAAGGACACACGAAGTTAGAGCTGTCACAACTTCCGTGGTCTTTAAACAAAATAGATCTCTGTAAAGTATATTCGACGCAACCTATTGGAAAAGCAAATCAGTGTTCGCGTCTTTTATCTTAAGAATGTCCAGTCTCTTTACGAGAACTGCTACACTCTGGGACCATTCGTAGCAACGAGTGCAGTAGTGGTGGGGGCTCCACCACTACAATTCCCTAATTCCAGAACATTTTTAATCTTTCTCTTGAAATATTTTTGGGTTGTCCGGAAGGCTAAGAAGCCTTTCGCATCCTACTTGATTTGGCGGGTGGTCAAAATCATTTCTTGAGAAGTGCCTAGATTAGAGGTTTTGATGAGGACCTTTAGTATGGGTTGCAACCCTTCATACTTCAGCTCCTAGGAGTCGCTCAGCATCCTATGAAGATCGCGAGGCTCAGTAAGGAAGACGTACTTAAAAAGGCAGAGTAATTGTTCAAGTCGTCTTCCTTACCAGGTACTTATTTATTTTATGCTTGTTATTTTGAATAACTGCTAAAATGAAAGACGGAATACTTAGCTCATAATAATGTCAACATGTAATGCTGGTCTCTACCCACCCCCCTGGGTGTGAATCAGCTATATGATCATCGGGTAAGTTTAATATTGAAAAATGTTATTTTCCTTAGTAAAATAAATTTTTGAATATACTTACCCGATGATCATAAATTAAAGGACCCACCCTTCCTCCCCAATAGAGACCCAGTGGACAGAGGAGAAAATTGGTTCTTTGTTGACATCGAGTACTTGAGTACCTACTTGACAGATGGCGCTGTTGATGTACACCCCCACCTGTATAGCGATCGCTGGCGTATTCCGCCCGTAGGTTTTTTCTGTCGGGCAGCAGGGATGCAGCTATATGATCATCGGGTAAGTATATTCAAAAATTTATTTTACTAAGGAAAATAACATTTTACCATAATGAAAAAATTCTAGCAAAAAAAAATGACGAAAAAAAAATGTCTTATTCTATTGGAGTTCTACATCAGGTCTATATAGTGTAGTAATCCCAAGTCTTAATATAAAGTATCAAGGGAGGAGATAGAATTTGACAAACACTCAATTTCAGGATAAATTGCCCTGGTGTTGCAAAACCAAAGGCCAGAGGCAAAAATCCTATGCTGTTTAGAGATGTCTTAAGTTACCTTATTAAGTGGTATGAATGTCAAAGTCTTGTCCTTAAAAAACAGCACTAGCCAGCCAGCCCCCTTAAAGATTGCACACACAGGTCTTTAGACACCTTTTCTATAGGCCCTATTGTTGCAGCACAACAAATAATATATCTATAAGTTCTTACAGGACACGTAACTGCTCTTATCTCGGGCATCATTTATTCTCTATATTATAAGTGTATGTAATGGCCTTTAAGGCAAGTGATGATTTTGATTGGACTTGCAGCCTTCTGGATTCACCCTAATGCAATTAAGAATGCCTTGAAGTTGATTTCTTTATGATATATTGAAATTTTTAATAACATGCAATACTTGATGTTCATATTACTCCACCTCAGGTAAAGAAGAATATTCTCCAGAATTGAACGTAAGGCCTTGCCTTTCACAAATAATTCACTTTGATCTCTTGCTTTTACTTAGAGTAATTGTATCTATGAGAGATGAAGGTCAAACCTCTTAACTTTAGAGACTTCCTCCCACCTAAGGAAGATTTCCCATGTAAATGACTCAGAAGTTTGTATCCGTGTAGGAATAAACATTTTGTATTTTCCCTAGCTATATAAACGTAGAGAGTAGAGGTCCCCTTTTTTGTTTTTGTTTCATTTGTTGATGTCGGCTACCCCCCAAAATTGGGGGAAGTGCCTTGGTATATGTATGATGTATGTATATAAACCTGAGTCATTTATTAAAGATCCCGCCTCAACCACCCCACAAGTCTTTGACCAGGTGAGTGTTGTGAGGAAGCGCTATGAACAAGTGTTATTCATCATGTGCAGCAGTTGCCTAGCAATGAAACGTGATGCAATCAAACCAATTTTCTTTTGATTGCCTGGTTGTGGAGAAAATGAGATGGATTAACTCTTATAAATGGCTTGGCTTTGTATAGCTAGGAAAAATACAAGTTGTATTAAATTTGTTGTTTTTCAGCTTTGATGAAATCATACCCATACTCCTAGTAAATAACTCACGTTTGTATAGTTAGCAAAAATACAAGGTAATTAAAAAAAAAATAATGATTTTGCTCTACCTTTCCCTTCAATCCATTCTGTTACGTACAGTATTTCTGTTCAAAGTAAAAACATCTGACCCTAAAAGGAAAATTTTATTTTGTTATAACTTGAGCAAGCAGTTTGTTCAAAATTTCTAGAGAAAAATTAAATAATATGGTTTAGATATATTACCTGTTTAGTAAACTTAAATTAGCAGTGTTTCATATTGTAGTCATTAATTCATATAAGAGTAATATAGTAATATAAAACATATGTGAATAACATGATTAACAATGCATATTTACCATTTGCAGATACTGTAATGTTGGATAAAACTACCGTTAGCCTAACAGCCATAAGTGTGGCTATAGTTACTACAGGGATTGCTACTTGGGCATTGTTGAAATGGCAGGAAACCTCAAAAAAGTTGAGAAAATATGTAGAAAAGTACTCCAGGATGGAAGTTGTTCAGCAGTATTTGGTTCATCACTTTGCCAAGTTAGAAGATCTTCCCCACTTGAAAAGCCTCATCCCAAGAACCGCAGAAAACTATCATGAGGAACTGGTGAAATTTGTTATTAATACCTGTGATGAACATAAAATTAAGAAAGGCCGGATATTAGATGTAGGTTGTGGGCCTGGTGGAATTTCCTTCCACCTGTCAAGTGCTTTCCAGGAGGTCGTTGGAACTGATGTAAGTATGCCAATGATAATGGCAGGGCAACAGATGAAACAGTTTGCAGAATTTGGCTCTCCATTCTCTAGTGAAGGAGGAAAGTATATTAAACTGTACAGGTTACGTGTGCCTGACTCTGCTGATAGGGAGAAGGTAGAGTTTTGGAATGAAGACGTATGTGCCCTTCTATATACGTGTGGGAAGTTTGAATGTGTCTTGGTCTCGAATGCCCTCACTGACTTGAATGATCCCAAAGCTTTCTTAGAAAATATAGGACAGTATGTGAAAGTGGGAGGGTTGCTAATTATTGCAGATGTATATCATTGGCCAAGTGGACCAGAAGAGTGTCTGGGTGGAGAAGGTTTGGTGTCAAGTTTTTCATTATTGAAAGAAATTCTTAGTGCTTTCTGGGATTTTCAAAAGGAGACAAATTTGTCTTATTACTTGGCTAAATGTGCTCGGTTGGCTGAAGTTGGAAATGCTCATGTGACTGTGTGGAAAAGAAAAGAAGAACTTTTAGAAGAAGACCCATAGTCTCATGTTGCATAAGAATTTTAACAATAATTAATTAATTTAGCATGTTATCTGCTTAATGCTTATTTATTTGAAATGATGTGGTTAATTATTATGACGAATAGGAAGTAGAGCTTCTCTTAGTCCTGAATATAAACAGATCGGTATTCTAAGTGCATTAAACTTAATATTTCAAGGATATTTTCTTTTCAGATTATCTAAGGTTTAACGTAATATGGTACAATATTTCAAAATTTTATTGGAGTAAAGATTTAAATTTTCTTAATTTAGTTAGGGTATTTTGAGCTAATGTTACCTCTATCCTTTTTATGCATACAAATGAAGGATGTGCAAAGTTCATAAGTTGTGTGAATTGTATAGTTGTGGCAATGGAAATGGGGGAAGAAGATGACTAGAATCTCTCCTCTTGATTGATCAAACCATCATCTCCAGAACTCTCTAGCTTTGGGATGGATTGGGCAGGATAGGGCAACGGATGTTTCTGCATGTGTTAATGGAATGGATGGTGCAGATCTAGACATATGGTATTTGCCATCAGGTTAGTCTCTAGGGCTATTGGCATTTTCTGGTGCAGGGGCTGACATCTAGGGTTATTGATTGAGGGAAAAATATATCTTCTATGGTATTCATTAAAAGGTAATTGATTCAAAAGGCCTTTAATTTTGGGTGACATCTGGGATTTACACCAATTGTAACTGGCAGTATCAAAGGTTCTTTGATCTGCTTCTCTTTGATGGTTGTTAGTTGCTCCTTTCTGTATGTGCAAGAAGGGCAGAGGAAAAGCCCATTGAAATTGACCTTATTGAGTTATGTTAAACCTGTATTTGTTCCAACACTAACTAACCTATTATCATTATTATTATTATTATTATTATTATTATTATTTGTTCCGTAACTGAAATACAAACCACGCTATTTAATATGGGTATTACTTTCGGCGTAGCTGAAATGACGAGCCATTAGAATTTTAACGAGTGCCTACTACCCCATTGCTAGTTAGCGGGGAGTAGGGAAGGGTAGCTTGCTACCCCTCCCCCCCTCACACACACCTGTGAGAGCTCACTTTGCTTTTGGCTCGGGTAATGACCAGACGTGTCCGTTCCTACCCTCGCCTATGTTGACAGCCATTAATCTTTTTTTGCTTTTTCTTCTTGACAGAGTGTTTGGAAGTTGGCCTCCATTATGCGGAAGTGTTCCGGATTACCTGACCGCCCTTGCGGAACTTATATGTCAGCGGTGGACACAGACCCTCACACCTTGTGTCCTTGTTGTAGGGGCCAACGGTGTGAAAGAAATAAAGTATGTGGTGAGTGTAGGGAATGGTCTACCTCCCAGTGGGAGAGGTTTACCCGGTGCCGGAAGAAGAAGACCAAAAGGGATCCTAACTTTAGTGTTTTGCAGGACATGCAGTCTAAGCTGTCCTCCTTAATGCAGTCCTACGGTTCTGCTCCTGTTCGACAGGAACCCTTTCTTACGGAGCGTCATGGTTCCGCTAAGCGTGACTCAGTTCACCAATAATCTAAGCGTGAGGGTTTAAGTCACGCTGACGTAAGCCCTAGTATTAACCTTGCTGTCAAGTGAGATACTGATCGTAAACCTCGACGTGACGGCGAACGTCAGTCCTTATAGTCCAACCGTGACGTCGAGCTGCAGTCACTGCAGTCACGACGTGACGTTGAACGTCAGACACCGCAGTCACGACGTGACGTCGAACTTAAGACACCGCAGTCACGACGTGACGTCGATGCAGTCCCGACGTGACGTCGTCCTTCAACCTCCACCTGTTCTTCATCGACAGGTTGATGCTAGTTGTCAAGCTTTTCCATCGCGACTTCTTAATGGATCTCAACCAAGTAGAGACATGACTTCCGGATGAAGTTTATTCTGAGGAGGAAGAGGATATTTCTCCTTTCCAGCTGTACCTTTGGGTATCTTGTCTGAAGTAGAGGAACTTAGTTCTGCCTAACAATCTTTATATCTTAAGAAGATCATGACTTGTTTTTAAGGAAGTTTTTCCTTCGCATTTTGTTCCTGCTGCTCCACGCTTGCCTCCTTCAGAATTCACTTTAGGGTTGGCTGCTACAGCTCCCTCTTGTTCTAAATTTGTGCTCTCTCGGTATTCTAAGAGAGTTTTACGTTTGCTGAGAGAATGGTTGAAGACTATAAGAAGTCTTAGCAAGTCAATCTTTGCCTTCCCTCCAGCCGGATTGAAGAACTGCTGGCAGGCTTAGGAAGGAACAGGAGCAGACCAATGGTCTGTCCTCTAGTTGAAGGAAGGGTACATTATACCTTTTGTAAAGAAACCTCCTCTTGTCCAAAAGCCAATAGATCTCTCTCCCAGATACCGAGAGGAAGCAAGAAGACAAGCTTTGCACATACAGGTGTCTCTTGTTAGAGAAGGGAATTGTGGTGAAGTTTTCTAAACCTTCAGTCTCTAGGCTTTTACAACCTCCTCTGCTAGTTCCA
The DNA here is from genome assembly GCF_036898095.1 of Palaemon carinicauda. Lineage (NCBI taxonomy): Eukaryota > Metazoa > Arthropoda > Malacostraca > Decapoda > Palaemonidae > Palaemon > Palaemon carinicauda. Next base: position 51,113,402 of record NC_090757.1, on the reverse strand, counting down.
AAGAACTCAGGAGGTTGGAGACCAGTGCTGGACGTGAGCGCGCTCAATGTTTTAATCCTGAAAACAAAGTTCACTTTGGAAACTTCCAAGTCTGTGCTTGCAGCAGTAATGGAAAGCGATTGGATAGCCTCACTCGATCTCCAGGACGCTTACTTCCTTATCCCTATCCATCTGACCTTCCAACTATATCTAAGGATCGTGTATGGGAAGGAAGTGTTCCAATTTCGAGCTCTGTGCTTCGGTCTCAGCACTGCTTCACTTGTGTTCACGAAGCTCATGCGGAACGTGGCGAGTTTCCTGCACTCGACAGGTGTCAGGGCCTCCTTTTACTTAGACGACTGGCTACTCAGGGCGTCATCCTTCATTCGCTGTCTGAAGGACCTCAGATGGACCTTGATCCTAGCGAAGGACTTAGGTCTCCTAGTAACAAGGAGAAGTCTCAACTGACCCCATCTCAAACTATTCTCTATTTGAGAATGGAGATACGGATTCTAGTTTTTCGCGCTTTTCCATCACCATCAATACTCGAGCAAGCTTCATCTTTTTCGAAAAAGGAGCAGTTGCTCTGTAAGGATGTGGATGAGTCCACTGGGAACACTCGTCTCTGGAGCAGTTTGTCTCCTTAGGAAGACTCAATCTTCGCCCTCTCCATTTTCACCTCAACCACCATTGGGACAGGGAGAAGGGCTTAGAAGAAGTGTCCATTCCACTTCCAGAAACGATCATGACTTGCCTGAAATGGTGGGATGTCAATCTCAGACTTCAGGAAGGCCTCTCTCTTGCCCACAAGAACACAGACTGTGTTGTTCTCAGACGCTTCGGACGCGGGGTGGGGAGCCACACTAGACACTCTAGAGTGCTCGGGCCTTTGGACCAAAGACCACGTAAAGCTTCATATCAACCAGAAGGAGATTCTAGCAGTTCTTTTGGCCCTGCAAAGTTTCAAAGACTGATTCGAAACAAAGTGGTGCAGGTGAACGCAAACAACACCACAGCGTTAGACTGCATCGCTAAGCAAGGCGGGACCCACTCGCAGTCCCTTTACTTAACTGCAAAGGTTCTCCTAGTTTGAACGAAGGAAAGAAACATCACCTTACTTACAAGGTTTATTCAGGGAGAAAGGAACGTGATGGAAAACTGACTAAGCAGAAGAAGCCAAGTCATTCCCACGGAATGGACTCTTCATCAGGAGGTGTACGAGAAACTATGGCGGATATGGGAACGTTCGTCCATAGAACTGTTCGCAACCTCAATAACGAAGGGGCTTCCTTCTTACTGCTCTCCAGTTCCAGATCCAGAGGCAGTCCACGTCGATTCGTTCTTACTGGACTGGTCTCACCTGGAGGTGTATACGTTTCCCCCGTTCAAGATCATTTACAAAGTCCTACAGAAGTTCGCCTCTCACGTAGGGACCAAGTTGATGTTGGTTGCTCCCCTCTGACCATCAAGAGAATGGTTCACCGAGGTACATCAGTGAATGGTGGACTTTCCAAGAAGCCTGCCAAGGCGGTTGGATCTTCTCAATGAAGAGGTTCCATCAAAGCCTCCACACGCTTCATCTAACTGCCTTCAGACTATCAAAGACTCTCTAGAGCTCGAGGGTTTTTCGAAGGAGGCAGCTAGAGCAATTACCAGAGCAAGGAGATCCTCTACCATCAGGTTCTACCAGTCTATATGAGAGGTATTTCGAGATTGGTGCAAGGCCACCTCCTTTTCCTCGTCCTATACCTCTATAGCTCAAGTCGCTGACTTCCTGCTACACCTTAGGAATGTACGTAACTTTTCTGCCTCTACCTTTAAAGGTTACAGGAGCATGTTAGCTGCAGTGTTCAGACACAGGAACCTAGACCTCTCTAGCAATAAAGTCCTTCAAGACCTTCTCAAGTCTTTCGAGACTTCCAAGAAGCTTGGGGTAATGACGCCAGCTTGGAACCTAGATGTGTCCTTAAATTTCTGATGTCTGAGAAATTTTGAACCTTTGCACTTTACTTCTTTTAAAGATCTTACTCTGAAGACTTTTCTTAGTGAGTCTTGCTGCTGCAAAACGAGTTAGTGAGGTTCATGCCTTCAGTAAGAACGTCAGCTTCTGTACTGGTAAGGCAGTATGCTCTTTGCAGCTTGGTTTCTTAGCCAAGAATGAGCGTCCTTCCCATCCATGGCCTAAATCTTTTGAGATCCCCAACCTGTCAGATGTGGTTGGTAACAAGATAGAGAGAGTCCTATGACCTGTGAGAACACTTAAATTTTACATTGACAGAACCAAAAATTTCGTGGTGAATCTGAGTCTTTATGGCGTTCGGTCAAGAAGCCCTCCTTACCGATATCTAAGAATGCTGTATCGTATTTTTTCAGGCTCTTAATTAGAGAGGCTCACACTCACTGCAGTGAGACTAACCTTCGATTATTGAAAGTAAAGACTCATGAAGTCAGAGCTGTGGCAACGTCAATGGCTTTTAAGCAAAATCGTTCCTTACGAAGTATTATGGACGCAACCTACTGGAAGAGTAAATCTGTGTTCGCTTCACATTATTTAAAAGAATGTCCAGACTCTTTACGAGTACTGCTACATTTTGGGACTATTCGTAGCAGCGAGTGCAGTAGTGGGTGAAGGTTCAACCACTACATTCCCCTTATCCTAATACCTTTTTTCTTCTCTTGAAACTATTATCTTTTTGGTTGTATGTGGAGACTGGGACAGTCTTACGCAATCATTTGATTTTAGCGGGTGGTCAAGCTTGTTTCTTGAGAGCGCCCAGATCAAGGGTATTGGTGGAGGTCCTGTCATAGGGGTGTTCACCCCAGATATGACAGCTCCTAGAGGTCTTTCAGCCCCCTGAGTGGATCGCTGGGCTTCATAAGGATAGCAGACTAATGAGGCAAAGTATCATAAAAGTCAGCTTCCTTATCAGGTACTATCCTTAAGTTTGTTTTATATCAAAACTCTTGAGCTATATTCCTACAATGTTTAATGCTGGTCTCTTACTCTCCACGAAGGGTGTGAATCAGCTATATATATATCAACCGGCTAAGTTAAATATTTAAAAATGATATTTTCATATTAAAATGAATTTTTTAATATACTTACCCGGTGGATATATATAATTTAATGCCCTCCCTTCCGCCCCTCTAGAGACCCTACGGGCAGAGAAGACCTGGAGAACTTTGGAATAGTGATGGTATCCTGCCGAGTGGTGGCGCTAGTGTACACCCAGCAACCCAACCCCTCGATCGCCCGCGAGTTTTGAATCGGCTGCCGGACCGTCAGAGTCGTTAGTAAGTATATTCAAAAATTTATTTTAATATGAAAATATAGTACTTGCTAAGCTACAACCCTAGTTGTAGACAAGTAAAAAGTTATCAGCAAGGTCTAATGGATAGACCTGTAGGTCAGTTTTGAGTGTGGGTTGTAGTGTGTGCACGGTTTAGTTGTCACAGGTGTAAGGTTTCTTTTCGAAACCTTGGACCCGCGTGCTGTAGGAGCAAGTCTTAGATCCTATAAGTGTTTGAGAGGAGCGTGTGTGGTAACCCACTTATTCCAAACACTTAGAAAACGGTGCTCTGCCAGTGAGGTAAGGGGGGGGAAGCCCCAAAATAAGCTTTGGAGATGAAGGGTTTTCTAGTGTAAATAAATGAGTTAATCTACATGCGTGCTCAGGAGAGCCATCACATGCAGTAACCCACCTGTTCCAAACCCCTGACAGGCTGAGTGCATGCCGGCGAGATACCCTAGCTATCAAGTGTGATACCACAACAGGCTCAGTAGAGAAGGGAATGTCAGGTGGAGACAGGCAAGTCAAACCACACGAATGATCAGGAGAATTTATATGGTCAGGTGTGTGTACATGGCCACACCTCCACTTGTGTTGAGAGACATGTTGCTCACTAACACAGGGATCCTCGTAAGAAGCGCTCTTCTCAATTACATACTGCAATGGTCAGGTGTCTGCGAAGCGTGTGGTAACTCTGCTATTCCCATCTTCTCTCAGGTTGAGCATATACCAAGAAAGCATGCAGGGACTACAAGGTCAAAAAAAGATGGGTTGTTCAGTGTGGACAGGTTAGTTAGTCCATGCGCACGCATCCTAGAGGAAGTGTGTGGAAGGTATGCTAACACAGTGTGTCTCTTCCCCTCTCAGGGGAGAACGAGCTAAGAAGAGCGCGGGCAAATCCATGAAATCTCATTAAGATCAATCTCTTATTGACCATGCCCTATGCTCGCTAATATTAAGCATATCAGAAGTTCGCTAAGTGCTGACAAGGTATTGATTTTTCCCAAACTTGTGAGGGGGAATGACAATCAGGAAGACTGTCTTGAGCTACCATAAAACATTCAAATGATTGAAGACATTCAGGCTTTCAAGAGGAAACTGAAGACTTTCTTATTTCATGAGTCTTTTGACTGTGATGATTTAACAGTAAATGAACAATATGTGACTTGAAAAGATAAATACTGTGAACGAACATGGTAAAACAACAGTGGAGGTCCTATAGAGAGCGGGGTTCCCCTGCTTTATGGGGACCGGAAAAGCAGCCATCAAAGTAAGTAAGTAAAGTTAAGGGCACTGAAGATGATTCCCCTTCAGAGTTGAAAATTCCAAAAGAAACATCTTATAGTTAAGTTTACTTGACTGTAGACAAGCAAACAATCACAAAAATGCTAGAAAATAAATAAAAGCCCAAAACTCCAGCCAGTGGCAGGACAACTGTTCTCACTGGCTGGTGAAATCAGAATGAGTGCTCAGTGAGCAAGGTAACTACCATCCACCTGTTTATACTTCGTTATAAAATTTTAATTGCCATGTACTCCCAGCTTCGCTGATAATTGTAAAGGAGAAAAGTTTGTATTTGTGCCAGATCAAACTATGTCTTCATTGCATTGAGATTGGACTCTGCAGTGAGGGGATAATTTACAATGAAGCATGGAAGAAAAGAAAAAAATAATAAGGTTTTGAACACCTATTTTTCACGGTTAAATCTTGGATCTAGGCACTGTAATTTACATTGAAGACCCTCCCCCAATATAACAGTGTTAAATGTCTATGGTGAGTTCATTGAAATAATAAAACCAAGTATGTTTTGCACAAATGTTTGGAAATTTACTATTAGTTTTGAGTAATTTTGCAATCAACATTTGTTTCTACATGTAGTACAAATCATCGTCCTTTCATATGAGTATGACTTTAGTGAAGTTGGCATGGCCATCAAGCTTTTAACAAGGTAAACATTGTTGCTAGTGAGATGATAGGCCTGGCCCACCTGCTAGGTGGTGTAACCCTCACTTTAGTACAGCCGCAGTGCTGCACTAATATACTTCTCCCCGTCCTTGTTGGTAGTTGTTTTAGGCTTTTTCCGTTTCTCTTTACAGAGTGTTTTTCAATTTTATGGCAATGCCTAGGGCAGACATGTGGTTTTGCTCTGGCGAAAGGCTCCTTGCTCTGTCTTTACTCTTGTTCCAAGCCTTCACGCACTGTCTCCTTACAATCTATCACGGAGTGATATGTCACAGCGTTACCAGTCACCGAGTGTTTAGTCTTCATGTGTGAGGCTACCACGTGTCCGGACACTGACCAAGAAGACTGAACTTGCACAGTGATTTCTCAAGACCCAGATTCCAGTTTCCCCAGGGATTCCAATCCCAAAAAAACTCCTTAGTTCCTTCTTTCCAGGTTTGAATTTGAAACCCATTATCTCCTTCGATTTCCACCATACCTGGGTCAACTGGAGGAATTCGTAGGGTGAATGGAGATCCTGCCTAGTACTCGACAAGTGCCATGAGTTAGACAGTATTACCGTATTGCCTTCCCCCAGCGACGGTAATACCTGGTTGCTTCTCTCTCAAATTGCTCCATCTCAGTGTCTACTGATGAAGACTCTTACAAGGACCTTGATCTAAGTTTTGGCCTTTCCTAGGTACAGTATTGACAATGCCCTATTGGTATGGAAATTTCAACCGAGCGGTGAGGTGCTGCTAGATCCCAGAAGTCTTCCCTTGCTGTGCCCTTCTCTTGGTTCTACCCCCTTCAGAGGAGTGATGTGAATTGGTGCTTCCCAGCGTGTTCTTACGTGTTGCAGCGGAGGATCTTCCTTAGTCTACCACAGCCTAGAAATCGACATTGTTAAGCGTGATGAGAGGTAACTAAAGCACATGCCTTGCCTTCCCCTGTCATCTTGCCTGTTCCTGCTCATTCTTCACCTTTAGAAGAAGGAGGAGGAGGTCAGCAAAGCAAAGGACCACCAATTGGAACGAGTCTCTCAAGACTTTGACCGATTCTTCTGTAGGGTATTGTGGAAGGAAGAGCACTGTACCAAAATCCAACCCCAGTGCTTGGGTCTGCTGCATTCGTCCCTTTCCTGTCTCGGGACATTCAAGGTTCAAAGTTCGTTCATGAATGGCAGAGGCAAGGGACAGTGACATTGCCCTATCAAGCAGGACAATGCCCTAGAGACTAACCATTTATACATATGATCAACACCCAAGCCCACTCTCCACCCAAGCTAGGACCAAGAAGGGCCAGGCAATGGCTGCTGAGGACTCGGCAGATAAAACTATAGGCTCCCCCAAACCTTCCAACCTTAGTTCACAAAGATGGTGAGGTTGCAGTGACTAAAGGAACTAACGAGTTTGAGCAGGACTTGAACACAAGCCTGGCGTTCACCAGTCAGGGACGTTACTGCATCAGCCACCATAAGCCGAGACGCTTCAAAGACGTGTAAGAACTTCGCTCCGAAGAGATCTGCAAGATGTGGGGAGACCTTCAATCGTTATTCATGCTCTTCATATTCTTTTCAATTGTTCTCCATGCTCTAAATCTTCTCCACAAGACATGAACATGAGTTCCAATGCCCAAGCTGTTGCCAAATTTAGTTCTTTCTGCCAATCTATGGGTTCAAAGCCTGCTGTCTCCAACTTCATTAGAGGAATTCTTAAGGGATAGGGGTGCCTTGCACTCAGGGAGTATTATTACCTTCTCCCAGTGAAGGTAATCCCTGCCATCCCCTCTCTCAAAATACTATTGGTGTGCTGACTGATAAAGACACTCACGAGGACCTGGACCTTAATAAATTCCTAGATATTAACAGTGTCCCATTGGCTACAAAGCCTCTATAGAGGTGTTTGCCCCAGCTAGGACCCAGAAGTCTTCGATTATTGTACAACCTTCTCTTCTTCTGTCCACCTACAGAGATGACGATGTGATGTGGTGTCCCCCGATGAGTCCTTGCCTGTTACTGCGGAGGAGCCTCCTTCTTCACCTGCTGCAAAGATATCGCCACCAGCCTGGAAATTATTGATGTTGGTGAAGTGTGATTAGCGCGAACCGAGGTGCATGCACTTGCCTTCCCCCATCACCTCATCTGTTCCTACACCTTCTTCTTTGCCTGATACCGAACATTCAGGCATGACACCGGCCACTTGCCACACCAAAGAAGTCACCGAGGCACAATATGACCAATTGAGCCGAGTCTCATGAGACTTTAAATACTGTAATTCCTCTACATGGTTTCGAGGGAGGAGCAGTGCTGTGGCAAAACTCGACCCTCTCAGGGAAAGTGTTGTGGTACCTGAGCTCCTGTTAGGTTATGGCTCCCTTATCCAACAAACAGTTACTTTCAAGGTGCCTGGTCCTTCTAATTTAACAATTTCAAGGGCTTCATCAATACAACTCATCAGGTCAGTGCTGAAGAGTCCAATGGTGACACCTAGTCTGGATCTGTTGCTCCAACCCCTTTCAACACACCGCAAAGAAAGGCCCGGACAGTGTCCCTCCTTTTTGCCTCCAACATGGACGTGGCAGGAAGGTGGGTAAAGAATACTGAGGTTGGCAATCCCCTCCAGGGGCCACAAGCCAGGGTCGCCTTTTGAGCCATTGAGCATCTTTGCAGCAATATGGTGCAGAAAATTGGGCAGTTGGCATTATACGGGACAGATACCGCCTTCCTTTTATCCTGACTTACCCTCCGAAATTGCCCAAAGCACCGGTGCTTGTAACAGACGTGAAGGTGCTGATGGAGAAAAATGTGCTAAAAGTCGTCCATGATGGGTCTCCGAGTTTCTACAGTTTGCTATTCCTGGTGAAGAAGTAGACCAGAGGATGGAGACCAGTCATCTTTCTCTCTTCTGAACAAATTTGTTCAACAAATTCTATTCAAGATTAAGACAGTGAGTATTATATGGGGAGCCATCAGGAAGAAAGACTTCATGCCTTCTGTGGACCGCAAGGATGTGTATTTTCAAAGACCATTCGGTCGGTCAGACAAAAAGTATTTCCCATTTGTCCTTGAGGGAGTTGTTTCAGACTGTCTACTGCTTTCTAAGTGTGAGTGTGAGTGTTCAGTGTAGTCTCGGCTTAGGCTCACTCAAAGTGGATTAGTCTTCTACGGTATCTTGACGATTGGCTAATTTTGTCCACGAGGAAGCAGTTGTTCGATGATCGAGAACCTTTTCTTCCAATTGGCATGATTAATCAATCGGAAGAAGTCGAATCTCATCCCCAAGGGATGGATGGAGTACCTAGGAATGTTGAGAGACATGACAGTGGTGAGAGCCTTTCCATCAGATTATCATACAGTCAAACCTCGTTAATCGCGGTTTCGGTTTTTCGCGGCCAAGGAGAAGGGGTAAAATAAATGATTGTTTACCAAACTTTAAGAATTTGGTTTCTAATAGTTGGCAATAGTATTGGGATGGCCAGGAACAATGCAATACCTATTAAATAAGTTTCATAAAAATTGTGATAAAATTCAAGCTGGGTGATGATTTAAAATATCCCATGCTCCTTTACACTGGGAGCGCTGCGGCGCGCGCTTCTCTACACCCAGCTGGTCCTAGCTCTCTCTGTACAGTATCCATTTACGGTGGTAACAAATTACAGCTACAGTATGTTTAAAATAAACTGGATTTTGATTAAACTGGTGCTTCACTTAACTGTATCCAATAATAATGGATGTAATATTCCCATTTTAGTATCGTATTTATTTTTAAAAACAGCAAATTATAATCTCATGCATTGTTTACATCCAAATCAGCTGATCAAATCTGCGTAGTCCATCGTTAATCTATATTCACTTTCACGATATCCCACTCATATGACCATTCACTTCCACAGAATTACCTCACTGATATACCCTATCATGCGTATTAGTATGATATCTCCTTCACATTATTATTGTCCTTCACTTATTACTATATCCTTAATCCTTTTCCAAATTCCTTCCCAAATCCCTTTCCTATATTTTCTTTGCTCTCCCACACACATCTACACCGTATCTTTCCAACTTTTGAATCTCATTATTGTTCGCGATTACATTCATCTTCTCTTTTCTAGCATTCATTTGTCATTTTCATCTTATTAATCATTCTAAACCTCTTTCTTATCCCTCATTCCATGTATTCCCATTCCTATTTTTCATTCCTTCTTCTCACATTTCCCAAGTTCATTGATTTCTCTAATTTATTTGAATTAGTGTAGATGTAGCAGAGGAAATGTGCAAGAAGGAACTTGGCTACAGCTCCCTCCCCCCTGTCTTGTCTCTTTGTCATATTGTTTCGTCCTTCTCTCTCCCTGGTATTTCCCTTAACTGTATTCAATAATAATGCATGTAATATTCACATTTTAGTATCGTATTTATAATCAAACATAGCGAATTATAATTTTATGCATTGTTTACATTGAAATCGGCTGATCAACCCTGCCTAGTCCGTTGTCAACCTCAATTTTCGGATCAAATAACGAACTCCTTTATTATTAAGGCATGCTACCGAGGGATATTTCATATTTACTAAAAGAAACAATTATTACTTGATCTATCATTTTCCAATTAGCATATTAATTTCAATAGTTTTAATTTGAAATGCTTCTCTCATATTTTATTTACAGTACTTGTGCTGTGAGTTGAATCGTATAACATTAACCAGTTTCATTCATGTTGCCGATGCATGATATTCTATAGTTTTTAACTTTGTGTTGCTTGATTATAAAGCCTCAATAGAGACTTAGCAAAGAAACTAAGATTTCATTTATTACACACATACACACACAGATAGGGGCAAGGGGCAGTGTCTTTTTGGGTTAGGAGTTACCCCACCCTAGTGTAGTATTTATTCGCAAAAATTCGCTTATCGCGCCTGTTTATGTAACCTAACTATCGCAAATAATGAGGCTTGACTGTATTAACATACTCCGGCAGGAAACACAATAACTTTTGATTCTGCACTGACAATATCTGGAATATCTTTGGTCGTTTGAGAAACTTGTGTCTCACAGGTGCCTGCACCAGAGATTGCTACAGTGGTGTTGGAAACATCAATTGTCAGCAGCCACCATCCTCCCTTCTTTCAGATTCCGGAACAAGAAGTGAGGGGTAATCTGGCTTGATAGTTAAATTATGCAAACCTAATCAAGGGCATTCCACTCAACTCCCCGCCTCAGAAGATGCTGCTGTGTACATATTCATCCAAGGAGGGGTGGGATGCACGTCAGACCGCCTCTGGATCATGATCTGAAGAAGAAAAGCAACTACATCAACCTGTTAGAGATGAGTGGGTGCTTCTAGCACTGTAAACTTTCTAACAGTTTAATAAGGCACAGTAAAGCATTGTTGAGCGACAAGATTACCTTTTGGTCTATGTCAACAAGCAAGGAGGAACCGTTTCTGTTATTTTGTGAATTGGCAAAGCAGGCACTCGACAATGTAGTAGAGCTGTCTCCCAGGTTCATTGAAGGCAAGAGGATTGCACTAGCAGACACCGCCAGACACCAGGGACGGGTAGTAGGAGCAGAGTGGTCCCTGTGTAGCAGAAAAGCTACTTGCCCTTTGTGGTTCCCCATCCATCGACTTGTTCACTGCCTAGCTGAACAAATAGACTCCTGTGTTTTACTCACTGGTTCCAGATCCGTCAGCACCATCCAACATCCCTGGGACAACATGGATGCCTGATACGTCAAGTAATCAATAAACTGTTGATGACCTCGAATATCAGAATGACACTAGTAGCTTCCAAGTAACCACACCCAATGGTTTTCAGATCTTCTGATGCTCATTGACAAGGCACTGAAAAAGTCTCAATGGCCCAACCTCCTTTGGCAGGCGCATCTGCAGAGGTACCACAGCTCTGTGGCATCCCTGTTGTTGCTTCATTGGTTTCGACTATCCAGCATCTCCTCCGAGTGAAAGGCTTTTCGCGAGGCACTACTCAAGAGATGTCTGGATATCTGCGAAAATCCCCTGCAGCTGTCTACCCAGAAAAGTAGGCCATCATCTGTGACAAGCAGCCGATGTCCTTATCTACATTTTTTGAAAGAAGCTCCTCTGTTTCTGCGGTGGATGGATATCACTCAGCCTTAGCCAGGTTTTCACACTGGACCTTGACTCTTCATGGGAATTGTCCCTGCTCAGGAGGAGCTTTAAGCAATCTTGCCCTCCCATAGAACTCGACATATCCAGCTTGGGATCACAAGAATTCTTAGCTCGCTCTATCGGTATTTGCATGAACCCTCAAGGACACCATCAGATAGAGATCTGACACTCAAGCCTGGGCTCACGAAGTCAAAGGTATCGGTCCCACTCTATTCTTTAGGAAGAATCTGTCCATGGCACAAGTGATGAAGGCATCAGTCAGGAAATGCTAGGCAACTTTCACTGACCACTACCTTAGGGAATATACCCACAGGTCCATGGGTACGTTTATGGACCTTTAATAGAAGTTCAGCAGGTTGTGTAGCAAGCCAGCCTCTTGTTTAAGATAGCGGTTGTGATTTAATTCTAGAGTGAAAGGCAAGAATATCTGACCTTTTTTATTCCTTCTTACCCCCTCTTGGGGTGCAGATGTCGTGCCTAGCTGGACAGAATGTTAGATGTAGTTAAGCAACTCATCGAGTACCGTTTCTTTACAATTAAGTTTATATTGAAATATCACTTTCTTACAAGGGGCAGGATCGTTGGAACGAAAGCTAACTCCGTTTGTCATAAAAGCCCATACATTTGAGACACCATATCCTTAGGAATATCGATTCTTAAGTTAATACCAGTTTCGGGGAAGGCCCTAGTCTGACAACTGTGACATCATGCTCGCGTAGTAAAGAGACATGACTTCGCTTCTCCACTGGCCCAATGTACATTGACATCTCCCTGGTTAGTTAACCAGCCAGTTTTGTTCATATAATAGAGACTTATGCCCTCCTAAGGATGAGTCTCCTATTAAAGGACATTGGTTTGCATTCATGTAGAAGCAAATTTTTGATAATTTGTATTTTTCCTAATTATACAAACTTGAGTCTTTAAGTTACACTGCCTGCCTCAACCACCTGAAAGTCCCAAGTTGAAGGTCAAAATGAGTGTTCACTTGACAGGGTACTGTTTTGCCTCGTTAAAAGTTTATACACTCATTCTAGCTTCGCTGGAGTATACTTCTGTTAAAGGACTCAGGTTTGTAGTTAAGAAAAATACAAATTACTATTGAAAATTTGTGATTTTATATTCAGGCTTTCTTTTCTCCCTCCCAAGTAGCTTATCAAATTGCTTAGTAGAATTAAGTTTAAGCAATAGTTTTTTTGTTTTAATGAAATATTGTACGTTACCTTGCAAGTGCTCGCTTAGTGTGCAGATTTAGACAGTCATGATCATCTGAGCAATAGGTTGCAAACCAACTGGGAACTACCAATAATAAAACCTGCAATTTGAAATTTAGTGTTTGGGCTTTCAGCTTTTTGCATTAATGAAAAAAAAAAATTTTCAACACAAATACAAACCCTTCGCTATTTATTAGGATATTCCTTTTGGCGGAGCTGAGAGATGAGCCAAGAATAATTTTAGTGAGGGGTAAGAATCGAACCCGCTAGTTTGTGGGTGGGGTTAGTCTGCTACCCCGCTCACTCATACACCTAGGCTGCGTAACCACTTTTCTTTCTGGCTAGGTGGACAGCAGTCATACTGCCTCTCTCTTCCAGATTAGATTTGCCTTTAAATAATACTTTTCTTCTTCTTTCAGCCGTGTGCTTGACTTGCTGATTGAGTCCCAACGCAAACATGTCCTGGTCCCAAAGGCCGCTCTTGTGGTACCTTTATGTCCAGCGTGGAGACGGACCGCTACTTGCTGATTCTGGCTTGCCGGTGTTCACGGGATGACACCTGTAGTGAGTGTAAAGAGTAGTCTGCCTTCCAGCAGGAGAGGTTCGGGAGACGGAAGAAGAAGACTAAGTGCAATTCTTCACCTTTAGGGTCATCCAATTGGGGCTGAGTGGAGGCTCTCTTCTTCTTCCTTGGAAGTTGATCCTTTTCCTGTGGGCACAGGAGTTGCCGCCCGTCGGTCGGATGCCTGGTCCCCCACGAACGATACTGAAGATGTTGCAATTCTACCAGGGGCGGTGGAGGAGCAAAGTCCGAAGCAAGTTCCCCGCCTGTGGGAACACATCTCTAGCTCGTGAGAGAGAATCGCTTGTCACCAGCGGTTTCCTTACGCGTATGCTTCTCCCCCAAGGACCGGGTCAGAGCTCAATCCTAGGCGATGTTCTCCTTGTGGAAAACAAACCTCTCCCCCGGGAAAGGAAGCTTCCGATCTTTTTGAGCTTGAGCAGTCTCCCTATCGGCCCATCGGGTAGTTTCTGTTGGACGTTCCCCTTTGGGTGTTTGTCGGGTGGAGGAGTTTCCGACCTCTCTCCACCCTGGGCATGCTCCTCCCCCAGTGGTAAGGAGATGCCTTTTCAAACCCTAGGGTTCAAATCACGATGTCCCTTTGGGGTCTCGTGACGCTCTCGCTATCTGGGACCTTTGGGTTCCCGATTTGTTAAGTCTTCGGGCTTACAGGACACTGAGCCTTCAGGCTCCGCCTACGTTGAGCGGTCGGGTTCACGTAGCCTGGGGCCTTCGGATCTTAGAAACGAAAACGAGCCTTTGGGTTCTTGTGGCCCGGAACCTTCGGGTTCTCGTGGCCTGGAACCTTCGGGTTCTCGTGGCCCGGAACCTTCGGGTTCTCGTGGCCCGGAACCTTCGGGTTCTCGTGGCCCGGAACCTTCGAGCTCTCGTGGCTGGAACATTCGGGTTCCCGTTGCGCTGAGCCTTCGGGTTCTCGCAACCCCGTTACACTGAGCCTTCGGGCTCTTGTACCACCTGGTACATTGAGCCTTCAGTCTCCCATTGTGCTGAGACTTCGGGCTCACGCAACTCCAGTTACACTGAGCATTTGAGCTCCTGCAACCTTGGTTACGCTGAGCCTTCGGGCTCTCACAACTCCAGTTACGCTGAGCCTTTGGGCTCCTGCAACCTTGGTTACGCTGAGCCTTTGGACTCTTGTGACCTGCATCATGCTGAGCCTTCAGCTTTCGTGTTTCGCCGAGCTTTTGGGCTCGCATGACTTGCATAACGCTGAACCCCTGGTCTCTTGTAATCCCCATTATATTGAGTCACACGACTCTTGTAACACAGACTTTTTGAACTCTCGTTATGCTGAGCCTTCAGGCTCGTACGACCCTCGTTATGTTGAGCCTGCAGGCTTTCATCTCGCCGGTTACACTGAGCCACTGGCCTCTCGTAACCCTCGTGGACCTTCGGGTCCTTGTCGCACAAACCCTATGGGCTCGGGTAACATGTTTCTCGATAATTCTACCCATCTGTCGAGTTTCTGTATTGTAGAACCCTTGGGTTCTCGTCACTCCGAACCTCGGGTTCGTGTGACCCAGAGCTTTCATGCTTTATGGTTGACCCCACCCCGGGGTAAAATCACTTAAATATCAATGAAATTATTATGCATTACCTTCACTGTAATGGAAAACAGAAGAATTGCACAGCAAAATTAAATTTATAGTCATTCATTGTTGCCAGGGAGGAGTAACAAGTGACAGGAGACATTACTGTTACAAACATTCATTTTGAACATTATAGATGCTGTGTGTGCAAAGATCTGGCAGTAATTTTAGTCTTCTGGAAGCATTTTAAATATTATAGATGCGGTCTGACAAAATATCTGGCAGTAGTTTTAGTCTTTGGTTATCCAGTCCTCACTCGTTCCCATACTGCATTGCGATGCAGACAAGTGTTGCACGGCAGACCAGCGTCGCGTGACAGAGCAGGGGATCATGGTTTTCCACCTCCGCGAGACCCTCCCTGTCACTTGCCAGCCAGTTTGGCTCTGCCACTGTTCCATTCTCGACCCTGGACGAGATTCCATTTCCATTTTTGGCTGCGGGAGGTGTCTCCTAGGGAAACCTCCTTGCAAGGCAAGAATCTCATCAGTCTCGTTAGTCGCATGGGCCTCCACCTTCCCCGAGGCAGCCTGCGCCACCACCTGATCAGAGGTACCAATGCCCACACTTTTCCCCAAGGGAAAGGCCAGTGTCAATCTTTCCTGCAGGAAAGGGGGCTAAGAAACCTTTCCAGGTTCTTAAGCCCAGGGCTCCGTGTTGCCTCAAAGAATTCCAGTACATCGGGAGCTCATGGCTGAGCACATTGTTTAACGTAAGGTGGGAGTCTATGACGGGGCCATTCCCTGTTCCCAGTCCTTGGGCAGTACTTCGAGGATTACTCGGTTGACTGCTCTTTTCCCAGGTGCCTCTCCTCCTGTTGATCCCAGGAGGAGCTCTCAGGACTCTGCAGAGCTCCCTCGAAAGGGAAAACCCATCTCCTCATATAAGGCCCTGGGAAGAGAGTACAGTACTCCAGAATCCCAAGGGAGTCCCCTGCAGTTCAGGTTTCCTCAGACCAGATCCAAGGGTATTATTATCATTATTACTTGCTAAGCTGCAACCCTACCTGGAAAAGCAGAATGCTATAAGCCCAGGGCCCCCAACGGAAAATAGCCCAGTGAGGAAAGGAAACTAGGAAAAATAATATATTTTAAGAACACTAATAACATTAAAGTAAATACTTCCTTCATAAACTATAAAAACTTTAACAAAGCAAGAGGAAGAGAAATTAGAATAGTGTGCCTGAGTGTATCCTCAAGCAAGAGAACTCTAACCCAAGAGACAGTGGAAGGCCATGGTACAGAGGCTATGGCACTACCCAAGACTAGAGAATAAGGGTTTGATTTTGGAGTGCCTCCTAGAAGAGCTTCTTACCATAGCTAAAGAATCTTTACCATTACCAAGATGAAGGTAGCCCCTGAACAATTACAGTGCAGTAGTTAACCCCTCGGTTGAAGAAAAATTGTTTGTTAATATCAGTGTTGTCAGGTGTATGAGGACAGAGGAGAATCTGTAAAGAATAGGCCAGACTATTCAGTATATGTGTAGGCAAAAGGAAAGTGAACCATAACCAGAGGGAGGGAAGGATCCAATGTAGTACTGTCTAGCCAGTCAAAGGACCCTATAAGAGGAACAGGATTAGACCGTTTCCTCTAAAAGAGGACAGGGCAATCTCCTTCACGGAGGACTCCTTCCATCTCACTCCGGTTGAAGAGGTGCCTAATGAGTCTTGCCCTCCAGCACTGTACGACATAGTTCCCCTTCCTGTAAAGGACCATAGCCCTCGTAAGGTAGAGGAAGGTGCAAGTTGTACTCTGATGGAGGAACTCCTGCCACAGCACAGACAACCAAAGGACTATTTTCTATTCCTAAGTCCTCGGACAGAGCTCCCCCACCTCGGTACAAGTGGCAGTGGAAGGTCTCGTCCAGTACGTCGACAGAAGTTGCCCTGTCAACGGCCTATCCCAATGACGAAATCAACCCACCCTGGGCTCCTATGTATGAGAATTAGGAGGTGGATGAGCAATACGATCATGAAGACAATCATTTGCCAACTGCGGCTAGCCCCAAGCTTTTGGAGGCGCAGCAAAAGGAGACAGATCACGCCTTCTGATATGTTCTAGGCTGTATCCCTACCATCAATATGCTGCCAGATGCATCATTAGCCCCTCTTGAAGGAAAGGACACCATCCTTGACCAGATATATGGTACCTACAGACCCCCAAAGGCCAGTGCAGCTTTGTCCTGGTCAAAGGGGTTGAAGTGTGCCAAGCAGAAGGTAGTAACCCAGGCCACAGATTCTTTTTCCTCCCTTTGTGCCTATCCCTTTGGTAAACTCCTCCCACCTCCTTATGTGTAGCAGAGGAGATACGAAATCCTTAACGAACCCCTCACAGCCTTGCCTCTAGATCATTTGATAGAAACTAACAGTCTCGTTCTGGGCCTGTAAGATCCTTAAACAGGAAATAGTCACGAAGTGTGCCATGGAGGCAACTTTGTGGCTCGATTTCTGGTTAGGATCAGTGGGACAACTGATCTGGTCTCAGGACTAGTCTTGGGAGCCCACCAGGAAGTCAATGGAGACCTTCCTATTGTCCGGCACCTGGGCAATAAGTTCATCTCCCACCAAGTAGTGAACCTTTGGGCTAATGCCATCCAGAAGAGGAGGGACTCGGTCATTGTTAAGTTCCATCGACAACTCCCTCAGGCCAAGGTGTTTAGGCTGAGAAACTCCCTCTTCGGGGTGTGTGTGTGTGTGTGTGTGTGTATTCTTGTTCGAACCAGAGGATGTCAAGCGGGTGGCTGAGAAGTGGAGGAAGTCTAATCATGACTCTCTCATCCAAAAGGTCTTAACATCAAGGCCTTACCCAATCTCAGCCTCATAAGAAACAACCACCTTCTAAACTGCCGACAAATAGGGCTAGTGACCCTAAACAGAACAGCAGGGTCCTCTAGTGCCCAAGAAGACCTTTCGAGGCAAGAAGTCCTTCCATGGAAGGAAAAGAGAGGATCTGGCCGAGACCAATCCCACTAGGATGGGCATTCCTCCCATATGTCCACCTGTGGAGGGATGCCTGCAAAGCTGCTGGCTAAGGGGGCTTCTCCATAGGGCCTAAGCCTGGATGTTTAGGGTGATTTTTTCAGGCTTAAGCATCCTGTTCAAGCTATCTCCCTTTACTAACTCGGGGTCCAGTCCCAATGAACTCGAAGCCCTTTCGGCAGAAGTCCAGACTATATTGGAGAATGGTGCTCTTCAGGAAGTCCTCGATGGGTCCCTAGGCTTCTATAGTCGACTCTCTCGTAAGAAAGGTGTCTAGATGCTGGAGACCAGTCATCGATCTTTCGGCCCTGGAACAGGTTTGTCAGCCAAACCCCATTCAAGATGGGGACAACCAACACGGTCTGACAAGCAGTAAGACCACAGGACTTCAAGTGCACACTGGATCTCAAGGATGCTTACTTCCAGATCCCAATCCATCCGTCTTCCATGAAGTATCTAAGATTCATGCTAAACCAAAAGCAATACCTGTTCAAGGTGCTATGTTTCGGTCTTTCCACAGCACCCCAAATTTTCACGAGTGTTCACCCATGTGTCATCATTAAAAGCCAAACTACAACCCTAGTTGGGAAAGCAAGATGCTATAAGCCCAAGGGCTCCAACAGGGAAAAATAGCCCAGTGAGGAAAGGAAATAAGGAACTAGATAAGCTACAAGAGAAGCAATAAATAATCAAAATAAATAATTTAATGTAGCCCAGTGAGGAAAGGAAATAAGGAAATAGATAAGCTAAAAGAGAAGTGATAAATAATTTAAATAAATATTTCAAGAACAGTAACAACATTAAATTAGATCTTCTATATATAAACTATAAAAACTCCAAAACAAACAAGAGGAAGAGAAATAAGATAGAACAGCATGCCCAAGTGTACCTTCAAGCTAATCCAAGATAGTAGTAGGCCATGGTACAGAGGCTGTGACACTATCCAAGATTAGAGTAGAATGGTTTGATTTTGGAGTGTCCTTCTCCTAGAAAATCTGCTTACCATAGCTAAAGTCTCTTTTACCCCTACTTGTCAGGTAGTAGGTTGGCCAGGGCAACAGCCACCCGTGTAAATACTACCGCTAGAGACTTATGGGATCCTTTGACTGGCCAGACAGTACTACTTTGGATCCTGCTCTCTGGTTACAGTTAATTTTCTCTTTGCCTACACATACACTGAATGGTCTGGCCTATACTTTACAGATTCTCTTCTGTCCTCATACGCCTAACAACACTAAGATTACCAAATAATTTTTCTTCACCAAAGGAGTTAACTACTGCACTAAAATTGTTCAGTGGCCATTTTCCTCTTGACAAGGGTAGAAGAGACTCTTTAGCTATGGTAAGCATCTCTTCTAGGAGAAGGACACTCCAAAATCAAACCATTGTTCTCTAGTCTTAGATAGTGCCATAGCCTCTGTACCATGGTCTTCCACTGTCTTGGGTTAGAGTTCTCTTGCTTGAGGGTACACTCAGGCAAACTATTCTGTTTTATTTCTCTTCCTGTTTTGTTGACGTTTTTATAGTCTATATAAGCAATATTTATTTCAATGCTGTTACTGTTATTAAAATATTTTATTTTCCCTTGTTTCCTTTCCTCACTGGGCTATTTTCCAAGTTGGAGCCTTTT
Source organism: Palaemon carinicauda (assembly GCF_036898095.1). Classification (NCBI taxonomy): domain Eukaryota; kingdom Metazoa; phylum Arthropoda; class Malacostraca; order Decapoda; family Palaemonidae; genus Palaemon; species Palaemon carinicauda. The sequence continues at coordinate 51,094,057 of NC_090757.1, read as the reverse complement.
GGCTTATAGCATCCTGCTTTTCCAACAAGGGTTGTAGCTTAGCAATAACAATAATGATAATAAAAAAGAGGAAAGTAGCCACTGAACAATGACATTGCAGTAGTTAACCCCTTGTGCAAAGAAAATGAATATTTTAAGAACAGTAACAACATTAAATTAAATCTTCTATATATAAACTATAAAAACTTCAAAACAAACAAGAGGAAGAGAAATAAGATTGAACAGAGTGTCCAAGTGTACACTCAAGCAAGAGAACTCTAATCCAAGACAGTGGAAGGCCATGGTACAGAGGCTATGACACTATCCAAGACTAGAGAACAATGGTTTGATTTTGGAGTGTCCTCCTATAAGAGCTCCTTACCATAGTTAAATTCTCTTCTACTCCTACAAAGAGGAAAGTAGCCACTGAATAATGACATTGCAGTAGTTAACCCCTTGTGCAAAGAAAAATGTTTGGTATTCCCAGTGTTGTCAGGTGTGTGAGGACAGAGGAGAATGGGGAAAGAATAGGCTAGACTATTCGGTGCATGTGTAGGCAAAGACAAAATGAGCCGTAACCAGAGAGAGGGATCCAATGCAGTACTTCCTGGCCAGTTAATGGACTCAATAACTCTAGTGGTAGTCTCTCCATGGGTGGCTGGTGCCCTAGCCAACCTACTACCTAGTAGCTTACCTAAACAAGCAAGGCAGTACCTTTTTGCCGCTACTGTGTCATCTAGTAGTAGAGATACTTAGATAGGCAGAAGACAACTCGGTGAGCCTATCTACTCGCTCCATTCCAGGCAAACAGAATGTGCTGGCAGACTATCTGAGCTGAGCTACTCAGGTAGTGTGTTCCGAGTGGTCTTTGAATCATCTAGTAGCCAACAAAGTCCTGACTTTTTGGGGTTCTCTGAATGTGAACTTCAGGCACCCGTTGTACTGTTCCCCAGGCTTTGGAGAGATGCATTCAAACATTGTTGGGAGAACATAGACGTGTATGCATTTCCTGTTTTGTCTGATGAGAAGAGTCCTCAACCAGGTCAGAATAAGCACAACTTATCAATGACCATAGTAGCGCCACTATTGGAATCAAGCAGAATGGTTTCCGGATCTTTTGCAACTCCTCACAGATATTCCGAGGGAGCTCCCTCCACATTATGACCTACTCAAACAGCCACATGCCAACATCTTCCATCTTCCTCAAAGCTGTAGCTTCACTTCGACTTCATGCCTGGAGACTGTCCATCACCTCCTTACACGGAGACTTTTCGCAATACAAGCATCAGTCTACCAGGCGAAGTGGTCTGTTTTCTGTGGCTGGTGTCGTGAAGGGGTATCACTCCCCTTGATGCCTCTATTCCAACAATAGCAGTGTTCCTTGTACACCTTTGGGAAGAAATGCTTCTCTCGGTTTTGGCAGTCAAAGGCCACCGCTCATCCTCGAGTCTCGCCTTTAACCTGAAAGTAGCTATTTCTTCCTTGTTGGAACTTTCCTTACTCATGCGGAATTATGAGATTACTTGTCTCCAGTCGGAACTAAGACCACCTCCTTGGAACGTGGTTCGTGTCCTTCAGTCTCTGAAGGGTCCCCCTACGAACCATTACCCCAGGCAACAGATCGCTGCCTTACATGGAAGATGGTATTCCTACTCGCTTTGGCTTCGACCAAAAGAGTTGATGAGCTGCATGGTCTGTCTTCCGACGTCTCCCCACTCAAGGAGATGGAGGAAGTAATACTAAGCTTCATCTCTGAGTTTATTGCTAATACCCAAAATCTGGGTGTGCTGGATTCTAGATTTGGCTCATTCAGATACTGTAGTCTACGTTCTGTAACCGAAGATCGAGACCAACTGGTCCTTTGCCCAGTGAAGAGTCTGAGGTGTTACCTTAAAAGAACAGCAGAAGCTTGCTTCCGCGTGGAAGATCAAGAGGAGGGTTACGAGAAATACAATCTCCTCCTGGATCCATAAGGTCATTGAGTTTGTGCTCAGCCCAGGTGTGAGTGTGAGCTGAGTAGCCGTCTACCCACAATCCCCCACCCACGAACTAGTGAGTTGAGTGGTTACCCCTCGCTAAAATTATTGTTGGCAGTGTTTCAGCTTTGCCAAAAGAATATCCCTGTAAGTAGCTCCAGGTTTGTATGTTGGGAAAAATACAAATTACTTACAAATGTGTCATATTGCCTAAATTAAACACTTGGGTAATAAATTCCATTATTTGAGAGAAAGGATAACTTTATTTTTCTAAAGTAGAATTTACATATATTGTATGTACATATTTTCAAAACCTTGATTTAACCGTAACAAACACATGGCACTAACCTAATGATTGTAGCTGTAAGTACCTGATATGGTTGCCTTGTACCACAGCACTATTGTCTAATTAATATTCACTCTGTTTATGCTTAAAAACTAAATTGCTTATGTAATATTAGGATTGAGGGAGACCCAGACAATTAGAATTTTTGACAATCTTTTTTTTTTACATCAATATCCTTAGACCAAGTCTTTATGAAATACATTACTAATATTGCACTAAAAAAAATGATCGTCCAGGAATCTCTTTACAGATTTAACAAGCAATCTCTAGAGTAAGGTATTAAAAACTCAAGACAATGCAAACTATAACTTTCCTGAGCAACAATTACTTGTATATTTTTCAGAAACTAAAAATAATTACACATCCAACACAAAAGCTGTGTTTCAACACATTCTGTATTTCGTAGATGGTAAGGATTGTAAGGATATAAGTACTATACTGCATAATATAAGTAACTGAACAAGACCTAAAAATCCCATATAAAGTTAAAATATTGAATTTTGTAATTGTCAAGTAGTTTGAAAATTATTTAAAGAAAATCTCTTTTCAATCCAATCATCCAAATATTGATGTGCACCATACAGTACGTAATGCAAGACTTGGGTTGATAAAAGTTTATATAACTTCTTCATACTTCAAAGGTAAAAATTAATTGTAAGAAAGAGCAGATATCACAGTAAATGAGGCTTCATTACTTAATCATTTTCTTCATTTATGGTACTTTTTTATTTCCTTGATGTAGAGGACTAATAAAAAATGGTTGTACTTCCATAAGACCATGGTGATTGTAAAAAGGTAATAAGAAATTGTATAGAGTAGATGTACATTACAAATCTTAGTTAATTAAAAAAAAAAAAAAAAAAGTACCACATCCTTGACACCATCCCTGTGAAATTAATTACTTTTAGCTAAGTAATCTTTGCAAAATTTGTCAACTGAGTTCAGCTTCAAAGCTATAACAGCAGCAAAATGTAGTTGTTTTTATATTGGAAAGTATAAAAGTAAATTATTTATGTTAGGTAAAATATGTATTTTTTACTCGTCATGAAAAAGGTTTGCTAAATACTGTAGTGTGATTTAAGTTTGATACTACATGACATAAACCCTCATCCTTGAGCGATGGTGTAAATAGCCGATTAACGAGGTAATTATATTTCGTCGACTTCAGCTGCCTCTAAATCTGGATATTTTAATTTTTTTCTTTTTCTTTCAGTACTGGCAAGTTGTGTTTGAGGGAGATTAATGTTCAAAACCAAGGATATGCAGTTTCTTGATAACTATAATTGTGAGATGGTTTTCTGCATTACCCTGTTATCCAACATGATTATTCCTGTTGAATGGTACGTCTTTTGCTGTTCTATCCCCACGTCTGTGTGTGGCCTAACAATGTTGACAATGTGTGAACCTAAGGAAGTCACTTTTTCTGAGACATTGTAAGTTCTCTTTCAGAGAAATAGTTATGCTGCTGTAAAGTGTGAAGCGGAGGGGTACCACCTTCCTTCAGTGTCTTCCAATCCTTTAAAGGTACTAAAAGATGCATCACATGTTTGGGCTGTCTTCACAGATTTTTGTTGTCTCTTTCGCCATGAGAGCATAGTTATTGGCCTGCACGATTCTCTAGAAGACTAGTTCTTTTCACCTGCCTCATCTTCATTAGAGTCTTTGCTACAACTGGGAAGAGAAGAACGAGTAGGAGATCGATCAATAGGAGTTTTGTATGTGTGACTCTTACTGTTTCTCTCCCCTGAAGATGGGGTACTAGTATGTTTTCAAGCTGAGATAGTATATACCCGGAACGTCACCCATTACCTGTGCTCAGTTTCTTACAAGAAAGAGCATGCCCACTTTCCTTTCATGGACAATTTACAGTATTGATCTCTCTTCGGAAAAGTAAGACGCGATGTGTGTTGAGAATTTTCCCTCATTAGAAAGTAGTATTAGTACATGCCGTTACTACTACCAGTGCACCATCTTTTTCCCAGACGCTCATGCCAGACTTCCCTCCAGTAAGAAGTATCAGCACTTCTTGGTCCTCTTGATCTGAGCTTGCTCATTGGTGGTGGGGACGAAAGGCGCTGCCCTTCCTCCAATACTGTATTTTAGGCTCATTATTTTTGGGGAGAGAAATGGACTGTTGCTGCTCTTATACTTACTTGGCTTACAATGTTGCTGAAGATTATCTCCCAGTGGAAAAAAAAAAATCTGCACGCTCTTGGTGTTGTACCAAATGCGAGGCTGCAGCCACTGCTACTGGTGGCAAATAAGAAAGTAGAGTTGTTGAAGTCTAGTAGGACAACCCGGTCTCTCCCTTATGAATGCCCAAGAGGGCTGCCCCGTCTCTCCCCCACGTGTGCATGTGAGGGATGGTGCGTGCAGAGAACAGATTCACCTGGGAAAACGATCCTAGTATAGTTCCGTGTATCCAAAAACCTTGCTTGCCAGAGTGCATTTTGATATGCGGTGCAGGTGTTTAAGCGACTGCTGGTAAACCCTTGTACAGAATGAAAGGTGCTGTCTTCAGCCCATCCATTCTAAAGAGAACAACTCGGCAGGAGGGGGGTTGTGGTAGAGCATGCAATTAATGAGCAGCAACAACACAGCTATGGCCTTCTTGCGTTCTGTTACTGCTAGAGTGGTCTTGGTGTAGCCAGTCAGTGTGACTGGTCTCCCACTATTTTGGGGACCTTGCTCTTGTTCTTCAGTGACATTTGGGTCGCAGAACTTCTGATATGTGCTTTGTTCCAGCTTTTCCAATCTACAATACTGGTGAAGGAGGATTCTATCATTGTTTTCACCTCTTGTATGGGTTAAGCGATTTTCCCTTTCACAAGCGCCAAGGTTTCCTCTTGGTATTTCCTTCAAGGGAATGTTCGGATTGTGATCACTCCCTGCAAGACCATTGTTCTCCTTGTGCTCGGTATCACTGCTTGCTCGATTGTGGCTTATGTCAATGGCCCCTTTCTACGGTTCAAAACACAAGGTCTGAAACTTGTGCTCGTTCTTTGGCTGTTTGTTACTTTTGAGTCACTAGGGACTGTTCCATGACCTGAGATCTTTCCACACTCGGTTTTCCCAGATGCCAAGATCTTGTCTTCCAACTCTTTTGTACGATAAGGATTAGAACATGTGGCTTCTCGAGAGCTCTTACAAGCACCAAAATGACACATGATGAGTGTGTTGTTAGCAAGGATCCTCTTCCATCTAAGACAGGCACTTACATGACACTTCTACACACCGCGTGGTGTCACTCTCTTCAATGGCTAAGGCACTTGGCCATCAGCCTCTGAGAGTACGAGAGCCAGAAGAAGGTCAGTCACCGAAGGAGGCCAGTTAATGCTCGTTCGTCCCTTCTTCTTCTACACAGAATCTCCCCATTACTTTTATAATAACATCTTGGCTTTTATGGTTTTATTTTAATATTTTATTTATTTATGATAAATTATATTGGCATCAATGACCTTAAGATGTCAGGATGCCAGAAAACCTCAAATCAATCAATCAATCCCCATTACGTTCTGTCACTGAAGGATGGCGGTTAATGCACATATACAGGGGATTGCCCCATTCTGTTCGTGGACAGACTGGTAAACATCCTAAGGGGAGGAAAATTCATCTTAATGTGCAGAGAAAATCATCAACCCTACGCTACCTGGCTTTAGCCTGGTACCACTGGAGGCAGTGATCTTTCAAGAGTTAATTTATGATCACAAGGTCTTTGAACTCTCTTGTAAGTTCATTAACCTTGGGAGAGAAACCGAGACGCCTATTGGAGGAGGCACTATGCCCATCAATCGGTGCCCCCATCAAAGGTCTACCCAGCTCTTAAAGCTGTCGTTGATTCTTCTTCAAGTCTTTATTCTCAGAACTCTTTGTTCAAGCCAATCAAGTAGATTCTACCTCATTTACTCTTGACAATAGAGGAGGACCTTTTCCAGTGTGAATTGATGCATCGATTACAGCGCTGTCAACGGATGGGGCGTCGTTCCCAGGTTTGTAGCCTGCTACCATGGAATCTGTTTCAAGGACCCAGTCTAAACAGCTTCCTGTTTTGATCACTGGTTGGATGTTGTCGTATTCTTCACCTCGACCCAGAAATTTTTGTGCAAAAATGCAGAACAAGCAAGAAGACTTACTCTGCTCAGGCAGCTTAATAGTGGGCCTTTGGGTACTGAAGGCATGCTAAGGGAGAAGACCATACTCAACATCTTCCAAGACAGTTTTCCAGGTCTTAACTCCTGTTTAGAAGTTGACTATGGCCTGAGCACTGACCATCTTCCTCTACATTGACTGTGTTCAAGATGCAGTCGGCATGTAACTTATGGTCTGCATCAGGATGAAGATTTCTAGAGCTTAGGGAACCTGAAGGATACATTCATCTAGATATTTATCCTTCGGTACAACAGTACATACCTTCTTTGTGTCTTCAGGGCTTAAGACTGACCATCTCCTGCGTATTAACATTCACCTCTTCTGGTACCTACTTGAATGAGATTTGCATCAGCAAACACAGGGAGGTAGCCAGGCATCTGCTCCTACACGACCAAGAACTTCTGGTTCAACAGTTGCAACATATTCTGAGACATCTCTTGTCATCAGGAAGAGAACTCTGGCTACATAGGCTCCTAGATCAGCAATCACTTAAGAGTTGTTGGAAGTGTCACTGGTCAGCAACCAGTGATTTTCCCAACTCTTGGTTTCAGTGGAATAGGAAACAGGTTGATTGGGCTTTGTGGCCGATTGTCAAGATGCTATCCTGGAAGTTGCCCTCCAGGGATCCTGCTATTAATTGATATATCCAAGAATGGTGTGGCACACCTAGGGAACCAGAACACTTCAGGCACATGGTTCCTGCAAGTAAAATCGTGTATCAAACTACTGGAAGTCCAACAGAGTTTGTTAGGACACTCCATAGCATTGAAGAACTTCCGACTCAAGTCTTCGAGCAAAAAAGTACGGTTTCACATGCCCTTTTTGATTGGGCAAGCAGCATTCCTGCATGGTAGAAGGGTTTCTTGCTGTTTGATAATCGGAATCAAAGAAGCTTGTTCACCTAACAATTGATCCAGAACTTCTAGTATACATTACTGCTCTCCAATTCTATAATCTTCCAGTAGGCTTACTTTCCAGTGCCAGGAAAGTTGGCAGCATTCATAACACCTTCCCAAACACCAGTTCCAGGAAAGACTGCAGCATTTATAACATCTTCCTATACATCAGTTACTGCTGAATGCCTTAGCCTTTCCACCTGTTTACCTGGTTTACTAATTAGTCAACAGTCAGTTGACATTATTGGTCTTGTAATCTTGGCGGCTCCTTCAGTTGACATTATTGGTCTTGTAATCTTGGCGGCTCCCATGTGCCACACTTCATGTAGTATCTGGATTGACTGATGCTCCTCTTCCAAATACTGGTAGAACTGCCCATCCCCTCCCTGTTAGTGGCAATGTAGAAGGGATACTTCTCAGGTTAGAGAGACACTACAATGGATTGGGGTTGTCCTCATTTTCCCTAGTCGAAGAAGCCCCTCTTGTCTGTGATAAAAGGCTGTCGCTCCACTGTTAACCAGATCTTAAAACTGAAGGATTCGCTCTTTTCTTTGGAAGATCAGCCTAGAGTCTTGAGTAGCTTTGAACAAGCCCTTTAGGAATGTCGTTTAAGTCCTCGGGTCTCTCAAAGTGGACTATGTGGATGAGTCCTTAACTGGGTATCAGATAGTTACTGACCACAAGACTGCTCACGAGCTTCTTCCTCAGCATTACGAATAAGTGTACTTGAGGACGGCCTTCCTCCCCATTGATCAGAAGTTTGTGTTTAAAGAACTGGACTTTAGACAGGCACAGCTCCAAACTCAATTCCTCCATTTCTTCTTTCCAAGCATGATTCAGGATGACTTGCTCCTCTGTACTGTGAGGACACAACAACGCTACTAAGAGAACAGAGAACTTACGTACCTGGAGCATCAGAGACTCCAGCGGTGAAAGGGTCAAGATAAAAATATCCAAGAAAGTTACTTCTGAGTTCTACATATTCTCACATCTCAAGAGAAGAGACCCTTTCTCTTACATGGGAGATGGTCTCCATCCTTGAAACATATGAAAAAGCATGATCTGGTAGTGCCTCAGCAGTTATAACCGTTACAAAGTATATACCACTTGTCCCTTGATGAGAAGGCTCAAGATATTTCCAACACTTGGCCTCTGACCAATGAGGAATCACCATTGTCCTGAATCAACTTTTGGACAAGGCATGTGTGTTTACCCACTAAATTGAACTGATTGGGGTAATGCATAAACAAATGTTGGAATGAGTCTTCCACAGTATTTATATAATCTACTACAGGATAGAACATTGGGAGCTTTTTGGTCAGGCTTGTGGTGAATAGGTTGATTACTGAAGTACTCCAGACCTCCAAAAGCATTTTTTCAAGACTGGTTTAGCCCTACTCCCTGTCCTTCTAATGGAGTTAATCTGCATGTACATTCACTTCCATAATTAACATAATTGCCAGATCAACAATATAGCAAAGTGCCTACTCATCACCTGCATTACTTCTCGCTTGTCAACATACCACTATAGTTTGACACTTTTTATCATGCCAAAAATAGTGATCCAACTAAAGATCCTTGAATGCTTACAATGTTCTCTTAGCTTGAAAACATTTCTGTGCAGGTGAGAGTAGGAATACATGATCCTGATATGAATATGTGGTTTAGATTTCTGCACGCCCTCCAAAGAGCATCTCCAGATGAGACTTCTGCAGAACTCGCTAATGGAAGCTTCAATACTCTTCCTGCCACCACTAAATCAGATCCTCCCTTATTTCCTGAAATAGAGGAGACTAAAAATGTAGGGAAATCAATAGATTGTTTCTTCACTTGTCTCTGCCATGATCCAAGATGTAGTGCGTGTGGAACTATCTTTTCAAGAATTACAGATCAACCAACTAAAGCTGAAATACTTGTTCAGACATGACATATACTGTGCTCTTTTCTCTACGAAACTAATGACCCAAAAGTCCACACTATAGATGTGACTTTTCCAATTCACCGTAATCCCCAGATTGTAACGAAAAAATGAGGAGTCAATCTTGGTTCTGAAGCAGTTCTGATTTTTTGTAGTAACTTACATAAAGATACCAAAGGCCTACCAGAGGATTTTGTCAATGTTGCACCATCATTTCTCAAAAAGACAGACACACGTCATTCAAGACTGCATTGAGAACTTATGGAGACTGAAATACGTACGGTAAAAAAAGCCCCAAAGTCAAGAAAACCCTCCCTTCCTTTAGATTTCAAATTTACACTCGAGAAGAGAGGGAAAATAATAATAATAAAAAGGAGTAAAAGTTCATAGAGGCCAAAAAATACATGTCAGGATGTTGAACAAGTCATGTCCAGGGATGCCAAAAAATATAAAGACCAAAGGAGGCCAAAATTCATAACACACTGAATATAATTATCCAGGAAGGCCAATAAAATATGAACATATTGAATATAGGTTCAGAAAGGCTGAGAAAATATGGCAATACAAATACAGCTCCAGGGAGGTAAAGGAAATACAGAAAGATGGTGAAGAAGAATATTGAACATTAGGCTTTGACCAACCCAAGTACTGTAATGGAAAAAGAGTGAATGTGTTTCAAACAGATGTCTCCACTGAGGGGGATTATTATTATTATTGCTTGACTCCCCTGAAAAAAATATTAAATAAAATAAAATCATGCACAACGTACACTACAGTCATGGGTTTATTATATATACATTCATAATTTTCAATTACCAATTAAAATGAAATCGTTATTTCATAATTAATATTTTTTGCAACTAAATATGCAAAAGTATCCAATTCCAACCTTTACTCATGACATTGTACAGTATGGGTGCCTATTAGTTGTGCGAGATAAAGACATCTATAATTAATTACTAAAATCAGTACAGTATGTCATGATGCCAGCATATGACAACCTAAATCTTGAATAAAGTTATTAACAGTAATATTAACCAGGCAAAGGTTAGTACCACATAATGTCCATATTTGTACATCAATTACTCTATTTACAAATGAAATTTTTGATCATCTAAAGGTAATTTTGACTCAGGAACAGATGTAGCTGTTTATACTAAACCTTGAATTAAAAATCAAATTCTTACTGTGAAAACAAGCACTTAAACATGCGCATACAATTGACATGCTACTTCTTAGTTTGGAGTTATAAAAAGTTTTACAGAACCAAACCAGTTGTATTTCTGCTTTCCTTGAATTCACCACTATTATAAGTATACCAGCATTATAAAACAAAAAAGTTAAATGTTACCTCTTGACTTTCGTATTTGAGACTTAGGTACAGCTATAAAAAGATATAAAACTGCCTTTCAACAGTTATTATATATATATATCTATGATATGATAAGAGTAGCATATTTAAGAAAAAATACCGCAATATTTAAAGTTACAATGTTTATGGTTGAATAAATAACATTGCAAACTAAATTAAGTAATATAAATAAGAATTACAAAACTAGTAGTAACAAACATAGGAATAAAATTATGCGTAAGTAACAAGTGTTCAAAGCTAAAACAATTATTTTTGCATTAGGCAATTCAAACCAAAATAAGACAAAATCTTTTTAAACGGCTACCAAAATCACAATACCCCAGAACTAACAAATATTTATCAAAGTGTACACAATTACTCAGCACAAAATTTAAAGAAAAGTACAAGTTTGTTAGCATCTGGAAAACCTGACATAAGTTATACATAGCACCAAAATCAATGGCATTACTCTATATAATTTCAGTTAGAAAAGGTACAAATATAAAACAAATCTATGAAATTTTTAAAAGAACTTTGACTAAACATACATTGAAAAAACTTATGCAACTGTAATTGATTTCATGTCACTACTACAAAAATCAAGTTTGACTGAAGACGGCTAATTAAAGAAAGTGTGTAAAGGCTAAGTGAGAGAAAGGCAATGCTAACAGAGAGACTGAAAACATGCTTAAGAGAAATAGGGTGAGGCTGAAGGTAATGCTAACTGATTGAGCGGGGGAGAGAAGGAAGTGCTAACTGATTGAGTGAGAGCCAGAAGGCATTATTAACTGATTGAACGAGAGAAACAGAAGACAATGTTAATTGATTGAGTAAGAGAGACAAAAGGCAAAGCTAAATATGAGAAAAGAGAGGGGGGGCACATTTTTTACCATGTTGACATGAGAGAACAAAACCAAATAGAAAAATTACTACAATTAAATACAGCAGCCCCTTAACTAATCAGATGCTTCTGTGGGCACTGGCTTTTGGATAATCTGATATATGACAAAATTGTAAAGTAGGTACTGCATAGTATATAAACTACACTTGGACATTCAAAAAATCTCACAGCAAACATTTTATTCCATATTATTTGGACACCAAGCTAAGCTGTAATTTATCTGTAAAATGCCTCTTTTAAAAAGGTAGCCTATGAAAAAAAATCCTAATATAACATATAAATAAATCTGATAAGTTAAGTGGCTACTATGTCCAGCAAAAAGGGGGAACGGAACTTTATTAGCTTCCCAAGAATAAAGGAAAAGAGATCACTTAAATGTATAAACATAGCACCAATAAAATAAAAACGGATGAGAATCGTAAAAAAAGCCTTAAGAATTACAAGAAAAGAGGGTTATTGTATAACATTAACATTCACAAAAATAAAAAAGTTATTAAATAATATATAAAATCCTCTACTACATAAAGCTTTTTTTTTATTCTATTAAGTATTAGGAGCTCAAGTACTTGTACTCAACAATTAAGTATATCAACAAAATAATGATGCATTATAAAATTTCTTATTCTCAACAATGATATGAAATAACCATGTGTGTCATTGTGATTTTCATAATATACAATCAAACAGCTAACCTGTGCACCAGTCTAAAAGCTGTATTAATCACCCTAAAAATTAAATTGTAGTTGCCAGAGGGAACTTGAAATTTACTAATTAAAACTTCACAATATGGTTTAGTGACTAAAGTTACTACAACTGTACTACTTTTGTATTCTTCTTAAGTCATATTGTATTGAGGAGACAATTATTTTGGTTAGTGTACAATAAATCTTTTTTTTTTTCAAGTAAAATATGTTAACGGCCCAGTAATTTGACAAGTCTAACAGTGATTTTACTAAAGGTTAATGTCAAGTCCGCACTGTACAAAACTTGAAAGGCCTCAAAGGTGTTCTTATCATACAAAGCTACTATTGTATATATAGTTCTTATTCTATATAAGTATAACAGACTGCCATGAACAAAGACAGTCACTTTCATATGCAAGGAGCTTCATCCACGATGGACAGTAAAAGGAAAAACTCCATTCCAAACTTTACATTCTGAAGACTGACTTTCACAAGGAAAAATAAAATGTTTTTTCTTGCTGTTAACAAACATTGGTTCAGCCTGATCACACATTGAGCTTATCTATGCATCAAATTTCACTATTATCAACAAATAATGAAGGTGATTATAAGCAGCTCCCACAAATATCTCCTCTTCAAATGGTACAAAATTTTATTTAAGTTATTGTTCTATGCCCAATATTAAGTGAAACAATTTCTTTTGCAATTTACTCAAAGGATGGCATACAAAAAAAAAATCTGTATTCATTAATTCTTAATACAAGACATAACATCCAAATTGTACAAGGATTATGATTTAATGTAGGCTGGAAGTAGAGATAAATCTGGCTGCAACATCTTAGGTTGATGTATCTTTTGAAGACTTAGAAAATTAAGCTTCCTATCTATGTGAAAAACTCACAAATATAATCCTTACCAAACAAAGACACGGTTACTCTCCCTTGAAACCAATTAACTTAAAAGTATGTTTGATTTCAAATCCTTCTCCTGTAGAGAGAAAGGGAAGGCATACTTTCATTGGAAGCTCATCAGTTATTCTCCTTTATAAGGAGGTATTGACCTAGCCTGCTAACCTTCACATATAATATACACTACAGTACTAGCATAGCATTCCCATATCAGCTACATCCTAACCTTCAAAGGAGGCCTATATTACTCATCTTTAGAACAGATTAGTGCACCTGCACATCACTACTTTCACCAAAGTTCAGTATACATTACATAGATACTTTAACACAATTAGCCAAATTATGCCATAAGCTTAGTACTCACTTATCACAGTCTTTAAATGTCTACAATATGAGACATCTTATTCACTTTTCAATCTGAGAGATATAACCATGACTTTGCACATAATACACAGCTTATTAAAAATTGCAAGGACAACCTTCTACAATTCCAGCCAAACTCAGCAACATATGACATTTGAACACTATTTTATTTGTGTGTATACACACGGCATATATTTTTCAGCATAAAAAATTATGAATAATGAAGAAAAAAAAAAATCTGTTGTATACTAAGAACTAAGAAGGCTTAAAGGTTGCTCATGCATGAGAGATTCAAGTGATAGTGACATTGCCTTATCAAGCAGGACAATGCCCTAAACCTAGAGACTGACCATATTACACATGACCAGCGCCCAAGCCCCCTCTCCACCCAAGCTACGACCAAGGAGGGCCAGGCAATGGCTGCTGATAACTCAGCAGATAGACCTATAAGCTCCCCCTAAACCCCCTAACCTTAGCTCACAAGGATGGTGAGGTTGCAGCGACCAAAGGAACTAACAAGTTTGAGCGGGACTCGAACTCCTGTCTGGCAATCACCAGGCAAGGACACTAACATCAGGCCACCACAACCCTAAAATTATTACATATTTTCCCATGGATAAAATCCTAGATGACTTAATTATTGGTAAGTTCAAGAAAACCATACAAGCTTTAATCCTACAAGCCTATATTATTTCTGACACAAGGTGAACTGGGAGAAGAAAACTGGAAAAATATTGAACATTCCTATCTGGAGGGCAACTAATGACACTAACAGTCACTGTATACATATTCTGTTAAAATGATACAGTACATTGAAAGAAAGGACATTTTCTTTTACACCATTAACAATTATTTTCCAACAACTTGGCAAATGCCTGAAAGACTTTGAAAGAATTAAAATGGAACCAATAATTGGTTATAGTTCTAGAATCTTAGCTTTAAGTTATACATGTCTAAAAGCCATTCATTGCAGGAAAAATCCATTTTAATCAGTTGATCAAGACTACTTTTGAAAGTGTAAAGAGACAATTGGGAACCGAGTCACATTATTACCAAAATTTTTTACAAGACAGTAACAATAAATACGAGATTCTTTGAAGTATTTTTAATCCTAACTGAACTGTTCTGGAAACTTTTAAGATATAAACAATAAAAAGTCATTATTTTATGCTAATTCATAATGAAAACTGAATCTGACTGATAAACAAAACCAGAAAATCTGTGGTTTACCCGTAAAATTGTGTCATAGAAGCTGTCCTAAGCTTATTGCTTTGAGATGATTCATCACATCAAAAGTTTCTCCTCAAGAGAAATAACAGAACATTGTAAAATGTATGTAAAACAAAGATGGTCATAAAAAAAAAAAAAAAATATCCTTAAATATTCAACCAAAGGAGGCCAAAAAGTTTGTTCCTATGAAAAATAATAGTGATTCATGATATTTCACACATTAAATAGATAAGCAAGACAACTGTATCCCCCTTTCAAACACTTAACTATGTCCCTTTCAATGGAAAATTCATTGGTTTTAACAAACCCTTTATGATGGTAATCTTCAATGAACAGCACATCAATTTTACTATACTCAAGTGAGAGAACATTTGCTACCCATTATCGTCACCATAAGAAAAGGTGGCAAAAATAAAGGGTAAAGAGAATACCATAATGTATAAGTTACTAACAGTTTCTCAATAACTATCATAATTAGTCAATGGAAATACTGTAACAATAGTTCCAATTCTAAAACTTAACTAAACAAGAAAAGCACCAACTCCAAATGATGCATTAAAAAAAAAATTCATTATGATCTGAGAATCATTTGCCTGAGCAGTAAACTTCCCAGTATTGTGTGTATTATAAAATGACAGTGAGGATGATAATTTCTATAGTGAAAATTTTTCTCGTAAAATTTCCACAGAACTAACAAAGTTAAAATTCATATTTTCATATTAGATTCTTTATATATTGAAAGGAAAATTTCACAAACGGATCAGACCAATGATTTATAGTTCTTTGCTAAATCACCTAAGGTTGGGCACAAATAAATGCAAGGATTCTTTTTAAAATAATACTAAACGATCGAATTGAAAGTGGCGAGACATTTTCTCTCTATGACAAGGATCTGTTTGGAGTGCTATAATTTTGCAACTTCTTACCACAATATTATTTGACAACAATCAAATTGTTTTTGTAAATTGTCATTCATAGGAATTCTTAACAATAGCCAAGTAACTTAAGGCTATAAAGCTTGCTTAATGATTCCAAAGCATTAGAACTAACACATCCCTCAATTATGAATAAAATCTAAGCATGTAAACTTTTACATTACTTAACATACAGGAATATACAACATAAAGAATGATATCACAATGTGCATTAGAGGGTCAAAATATCCCAGAGGTGTGGGATTTTCTGGAATATCCAATGAGAAAAATAAAAGTAATCTTCTGATTACTGCAGTAAGAAAAATATAGTAAAAGATTTATAGGTGATTAATATCTGAAATGAAGAGAAAAGTAAGAGCAAAGACCTTTGATCACTGACAATACTTGTCTGACGATACAGCAGTTATGTTTTACGGAGTTTAGATTGACGGCCATTTTGACAGTAGAGGGATTAAAAACATCTATCTTCCACAAAGTCTTAGCATTCAATTTTTAAAAATGCAGTTTCAAAATTAACCTAGAGGGACTTAGGACAGTTTCACATTTGCAGTTGACACTGGTCTTCAATTTTGAAGGATTTGTTTTGCACTATCCTAATCTGCCTTTGGATAACTGATGCTGTTGGATGGATGGTTTTGAAATATGAAGGTCTACTATAAAAACTAACAGCAGCAGATTATATTACATAAAAATATATGGAAAATACAAAAAAGAATGTGTACACTAAACAAACGCTGTTACCATGTACTGTACATCCTCTGCAATACATCTACTACGACCAAAAGCCAGGTGGTTATGCAACTACAATTAACATGCAATTTTAATTCTCAAGTGGTTTTAATCAACATCCAGATGGAAGGTGAAAATCATAAAATGACTTGTAACTGTAAGGTAACACATTTCCATTGGTAAATAAAAAATTCTTACCTACAGTTATAATTTTGTTCACATAAGGAGACTGCTCTGAATATACAGTATTTTACCTAAGAAAACTTTGAACGAAAAGATAATTCAAAGCTAAATAAAAATTAAAAATAAGGTTGCTATAAAAAAAAGTTGACCATCTTTTAGTATGAAAGGGAATTGGCCATCCTTAGAAAAATTAACAGCCAATACGAAATTCCTGAATTTCACCAACAAATGCAGTCATTCTGTTATTTAATCTACAGTATTATAGTTTCTTAAGTCTTCTGAAAACAGTCCTAAACCTCCTCTACTTCATCCTCTCACAGCAAGATTTTCATTACCTACTACCATCCAAGATCATGTACAGTAAAGGGTTTTCTAGTACATATAAAGACGCTACAAAATTTAATTTTAATATTTTCTATTTGTTTCTATGAACATTCCCTGTTGTTTATATTGCTTTGACCCCCAAAGCTGACTCAATATCTATGTCACCCAAAAAAAACTAAAAGATTTCCTATTTTCTTTTCATTCAAAAGGCCACAAATTGCCCACCCAAGGTGACATCTGGTGGTTAATGTCAACCTAAATAAGCCTTGATGCTGAAACCAATATCCTATCATCTAGACCTCATTAGTCAGTGGGGAGAAGGGTGGGCATGTATACAAATATCAGTTGAGTATAGAAATAAATTTATCAAAATTCAATTAATTTCTATTACAAGATTACATTTGATGTCCCTAATAATTCCAAACCTCTAGAAATACTTCCAGAAGAAGAATTTGGTTCTTTTAACTTCACTGAACAGCTAAAATGTTCAATCTTCTTGGTATACACTGAAGATGATTGATATTCCCTTTAATTCATTCAAGTCAATAGCATCTACTCGCTATATTCTATGATATGAAAATTAGAAGAAAATTATTCGGAACACCCTAAAATATTCATTTAAAGTAAAACTTAAGCCTATAATGACAATCTGTAACTTGACTCAAATATTCAAGTAAAAGACATAAGATTTATTAGCGTTTACATTAACGTTGATTAGAGAAGAATCATGATTAGCTTGTGGTGGTCTCCGAGCGTGCCAGAAAATAGTGCAGCATCCGTAAAATGAAAAGTTAATCACTCTCCTCTGAATTCTCCTGAGCTAAAAATGAGCTTCAAAGAGAAAAAGTAACAACCTTTCTCAATACAAGTAACAAATGCTTTCACAAATGAAACTACTTTCAGTGGCATACATAATTCCAGAAGACATAACGAATTAAGTTAAAAAAAATTACAAACCACAAGGGAATCACTCAAAATACTATGGGGAAAACTCCAAATAACCACTATCAAATGGTTGATGATAAGAGTCTAGTAAACACCTAGTTGAATTTTCTACTTCAATTCTTGGCTACTTTTCGAGAAACTGGACTAGGGAGATATGTTATTTCAGTTGAACACTTGTAAAATATAAAAATGTATGGTTTCCACATTTTTGGGGGGAACTCCTAGTATTAGTTTCTTACAGCGGTAAGAAATAAATGTCTGTTGAATATCAAGCAATGGAAGAGAATGTATTAGGTTGACATAAACCACCGATGTCTCCTTGGGCAAAAGGCATGGGCTCCAAGTAAATAAAACAAGAGTATTTTCATTTTTGGGGGCAACACAGATATTGAGTCAGTTTTGGGGACAAAGCAAAATGAACATCAGGGGAGGTTCACAGAAATAATTACTGTACTGTGCAATACAGTATCTCTCCCCTGCAGTCACCTATACTCACTTACAAATATAGTAGATGAGTAGCCTCACTTGCATTACCATAATGATAAGTCTTATAATTTGATCATGATGTCCTGTTTTATTCATAGCAATATAATTTTCTTCTACCCTTATGCAACACAAGACAACTTCTGAAAAGCCTGAAATTTTAAGACTGATTAAATCAAGTCACTAAGTTGATTACATAATGATCTCTCATTTTCTAAGAACTGCAATTACCAAGTCCTAATGTAAAAACGCTGTAACAAAAACAATGTTAAATCTCATGAAAAACTAATTGTCACGTATTACAAAAAAAATCTACCTCATTATTCTGAAAAAAAAAAAAATGTCCTTCAATGAATGTTTTTAAGAGTTCTGACAAATTACTTGGCCATACAAAAAACATTCACCATTATAGCAGCTTCTACTTCCAATACTATCTAGTTCTGCAGAATGACTAGGGGAAAAGATAGCTTAAGTGAGAGGTTAAGACTTCCAAATAATTTTTAGACTTCACAAAACTATAATTTCCTCTATTTAAGAGAGTTGGTAAAATTAATTTCTTTAATTCTTTTCATAATCTATTTAATTTCTACCTATACAGTAGTTTTACTGCTACCATATCTCTGTATTAAGCAGGTCTTCACCTTATGAACATTTACTCGTTAATTTCTTTAATTATAGCAAAACACAATGAAAAACTTCAAAAATATTGACCACGATTCCACCTAAATGTGAAAAGAATATCACCTTATTTTAAGTAGGCTAACATTACCTTACATTTGCCAAGGAACAAAAGAATACGGATTCTATAAAGAAAAGGAAACACTACTGTACCTGCATTAGCTATCCCAGAATAATGAGGGTGTTATTTTTCTTTGCAATAGAGTAAACCAGCTGTGGGAGAAAAATCAGTCTGTGTGAATAACCAAAGGGAGAGGAAGTTATCTTTTTCCAATTCTACCCTTGCACTGCATAATGCAAGCTAAATTATTGAAAATGCATTAAAAAGGCACATTCAACAACTCATAAAATATGTTGCATAACAAATTGCAAAATCAGCTCAAGAAAAAGGCTAGAACAAAACTAGAGAAAAAACTTCAACCACCTGATTCAAAGGCTTGTCATGACTACCAGAAATCACATTGTAGAGATGCAAAATTTCCCTTAACTTCAAGAAATCCTCCATTCCTATCCATATTTAGTACTGTACACTACCTATCATAATATATGATGGTAGTATCCCTCTCAGGACCCACAAACTCTTGAATGACACAGTACAGTACCATACATTCTACATCATAATTTCATGACTACACCAAAATTACCCATAAGTAGGGTTGCAATTTCTTTAGAATAACATGTGTTCTTATACTGTACGGTAAACACTAGAGTGCCATGCATTGGATAAAAAATGCTAAAGGAAACAGATTGCAAAATAAAAACTTCCGATTCACTTGGGAGCCAAAGAAATTAAAGTACCTATAGATGGGTAGATAGGGGCACTTAATGTCCCTTCATGTTAATTGTTTTTCTTAACTGATTAGAGTATCTATTGCTACTGGGTCATCTTAGGTGCCCCATTTAACAGTCTAGTGCCAGATGGTGACATGGCCAATTTCCAAAACATTGCTTGAGGACAATCCAGCACACACTACCTACTTTCTACCTTTCTTCCTTCTTTTGTTTATTTCTTTCCTCATTGTTAGTATTTAATTGTAAATGTCAAATTAAAATCAATTACTGTACTATAGTATTTGTTTTATTTTGAATTTTACTTTTATTTCTTCTTTAAGGATGTTTTCCTTGTTCTACTAACAGTATACTTCAACTAAATCACGAGGAAAGGTAGAAAATAAAATGCTTCCTATACAGTATATGGCTCTAAAATCCAGATAAGAGCAAACATAGTAATAAGTGTAAATAGTGTATTGAGAATTTATACACATGAAAAAATAAACGTAGCCTACTATCAAATGAAGAATTTTAAGGAACAGGTACTGTGCAACACTTGTACAATTCGCCTATTAAACATAAACGCCCATTTCATTAATGCTCGAACCAAATTGGCAACACTATCATTGCACCAATATCAATGTCAACTACGCTTATGTGTGTTTGAAGTACTTGCTAGCTTAGGACTAGTCTTGAGGTCCTTATATCAAGCATTCCTGTTGCTGCAGTAATTGATATCTATTATTATTATAATCATTATTAGCTAAGCTACACCCCTAGTTGGAAAAGCAAGATGCTATAAGCCCATGGGCTCCAACAGGGAAATATAGCCCAGCTAGGAAAGGAAATAAGGAAATAAATAAACAATATAAGAAATGATGAACAATTAAAACAAAATATTCTAAAAACAGTAACACCATCCAAACAGATATTTTCATATATAAACTATAAAAACTTACATCAGCCTGTTCAACATAAAAACATTTTCTGCAAGTTCTACTGATTCAACTACCCGATAAGGAAGATCATTCCACAACTTGGTCACAGCTGGAATAAGACTTCTAGAATACTGTGTAGTATTGAGCCTCATGATGGAGCCTTGCGATTAATACAAATGGAGCTAATAATTTTTTTCATTCTTTCAAATGTTAGAATAACCCGATAATTGCATAACAAACACAGTACACTGCGTAATCACCATTATCATCATTAACATGATGAAATCTCCTGAGGATCGATTTGAATTTCACAAACAAATATCTAACTTCTGTTGGGCCTATAGTTTCCTAGTTATTAAATGTACAGTATGGGAAATCATATTTGCTTTCATCGAATAACAATGTCTGGTCAGCTGGTGTATTTTTGAGTGGATTTTAATGTTATTTTGTAGTTTAGTCTCAACAAACACATCCAACATTTTGCTCCAAGACACGACAGCTTTGGTAGTGTGGACCGAGGAATTATTCATGGCTAAATATATAGGGCTAGGATATACATTCTTTCCATACATCAAGGCCTAATTCACATTTCATGACTTGAGCAGGGAAACAATTGTTGGTACTGATTAACCCATTGTAGTTGTTATACTTTACTCTAATTTTGTTTCTTCAAAACTGTCAAAATTCCAATTCACAGGTTTTGAAAGCATAAAGGAATTAATTTTCTTGTTCCGCATGTTATTTATCATGCTACTCACTGAATTTTTTTTTTGCTCCTAAATAATATTTTAGAATATTAAAAAGGATACTATTTTTACATTGTATGCTATAGCTTTCGAGTTACTTCTAAACAAAGATATTATATCAATTGTTGCTTTTTAGATACACCAACAGAGATGAATCCTGGGGTGGATAGGCATAGTGCCATTATACTGCAGTGTAAGTTCAAATATTTACTGAAATATGTGAAACACCTCTACTCAATTACATACAGTATGTGAATATTGGTAGGTGCATGCACACATGTGTGTTTGAATGTGTTTGTGTGATTTCTCTTGTCTCGAGTTTCATGCTGCTTCCAAGGCACTAAAAATACCTAGATTATGAAATAAAAATGTCACGTTTTTGTGAGCGAAAAAGTGAGTTCCATAATTGTTTGGCTCTATACTTCCTTCATTCATGCTATGGGTTTCTCTTCCTTATAGTTTTGACAAATACTGTTGCTGTTTAAATTTTCTTATTCTACACAAGAACTGTACTTAAAATTGTACAAAAATGTTTACTTGCATTTGAAAAGTAAAATGCTGTACAAAATGAATTACAGTATATCAATTCAGTGTTGCCATTAAGTATTTTGAAAAAAAAATTAATGAAAAGGGGTATTGACAATTCACTCGCGCATTGTACACCAAAGCACAGTACTCTATGAATACTGTAACAACTTAAAAACATTATTTTTAACACACATCCAAGATTTTCTGTAACAACTTAAAAACATTATTTTTAACACATCCAAAATTTTCGGTAGTTACCCAACATCATCATCATCTACGCACTACACACAAAACCTTACCTTCTATCAAAACCATATCTTCTGTGAATGTAATAAAAAAAATTTGAATTTTCTCGTACACAAAAGGAAAGGTAAGAGTCACTTCTACAAATTTTGAAGACATAGCATTGTATGTGGTTACAATACTAAAATAATAGGTATAAATTTATATAAACATAATACACAAACATGTAATCCAAATCAATATACAATTTACAAACTTTTTATGGTCTACGAATGGAATAAATGTGGTGCTACAGTTTACAATAAACCGAGCATGTCATTATTAGCAAAAATTCAGATTTAGGTTTTTTCAGAGTATTAACACATCTGCACATTACTCACATGGCATAAAATGGCCAACTTACACTAATTACAAGATATAACCTAAGGATTCATGATGTGTTAAAGTCTCACTACTGCACTGTTCGTCATACAGTATTTGTTCCCGATAATGCATACTGCAGTACTGTACTAGAGCTTCATAACTGCAACAGTCAAGTTCCTAGGAATTTTCTATGACTACTATGTAAACGGTTTCTGTCAAAAACAGCTGAAACAATGAAAGCCCTCATCATGCAGTCTACAAAAGGTAGGCAATCTAAACCATATTGTGAAGAGGATACTTAAAGTATTTATCAATTTAAATATCTGGCACCTACAAACTAAATATATCTCTCTCATTTTGAGGAAATATATACCTTACAAAAATCAGATCTAAACTATGCTTCATCTTCATTTTTCTTCCAACTTCTTTATAATTGCTTTCTCAATTTTAGGGGGTTTTTCTTCTGTTTTATCCATATCATTTCTGATGCCATCATTTTGCTCTACATTATCTGAGGAGGCCCTGGTATCTCTCACCTCAACAGACTGGACAATATGAAGGCCACTGGTGCTATTAGAGAGGGGTGGAGTAGCATTGTTGCTGTTTCCACTTGTGGAAGGAGATGCACAGAGTGACAATTGACTTGAATATGCTGGAGGAGGTGAGGCACGCTCACGTCTGGAGTTTACGTGAGACATGCATCCCCCCGTAGCACCCTCAGGATAAGATTCTGGCACCTGATGGGGTGCCAAAAAATCTTCTAAGCCACCCTCTGTATTGAGCTGTAATGATCCTGAATGAGTAGCAGAATACTTAGGAAGCATCGACATAGCTTCCTCATAGCTTGGGGGCTTTTCTGTAACTAAGAAATAATCTGGTGGCTTACCCTGAGATGCTGCTGATGTGCCAGGTGTGCGAGACTGACTTTGTGTCCGACCCATTGGAACAGTGATTACATGTAAATCCCCAGGAGCTTCAGAATTCACCTGAAAGCATTCAATGAAAACAATCTTCCAATAGTCAAAACACAATCTCCTAATAGATAATTTTAATGAGCACATCATCAGTAAAGGATAAACCTGCACATTACTTACAATCTTAAAATATGCAGAACTATATTCTTCACAGCCTACCCATAAATTCAAAATTTTTGATAAAGTTTCAGTATTCTGTAATAAATTTTCAAACTGTTCTTTTATGTAAAACAGTCATACTTACACTGTATCTTGTATGGCACATTGTAGAGAGTAATAAAGTTTAATTTGCAAAATTAATTCAGCCTCTGCTGAACTTCGTTGCTCTTACTGTCTAGCATTTAACTTTTAGTCTTCATACTATTATATACCAAATTATTTAAGTTAACCTTACACCAACTATGACCAACAATTATTTCTATAAATCTCCCCTGATGTTCATATTACTTTGTTCTCAAAGTTTGACTTACAAAAAAAAAGAAAAAAAAAATTTCTTTTCTTCAAAAGACCATGCCTCTTGCTCATCAAGGTGACATCTTGTGGCTAATGAAAATCCATGGTGTAGGTAGATGCACTTGTCATCCTCAGTCTTTAGCTGGTGTTAACTTCATCAAATCAACCTTCATTACCTTGCTCCAGATTCAAAATACATTAATTGTACTTTATTACGATGGCTTCTCCTGGATTTCTTAGATATTGCTGCATAGAATGTTCAAGGGTATTAAATTTGGCCCATCATAATCCTCATTCTCACTGTCTCACATTGAGGACAGTATTGTGATTTAGATAATCATTGTTAAAAATGGAAAAGCCTTAAGGTTTCCCCTTTGTAAAAGTATGCTCAAATGGTGGATGAACAGATTGTTTAGTTCAAAGAAGAATCCACAGAAGCAAAAGTTACTTGATCATAGAGGATGAAATTTAAAATGCCATTAATGAGCCTTTAGCAGCTACTGAATCCTCTGCCAATAAAAAATTGCAACATTTTAATGTTTTGACTAGTGGTTCTTGTGCACCAGTCAGGAAGTGTTCTGTTGGGGTACAATGCATCAGAGTCAAAATCCTCTCTTAGAGCCTCACGCTCTTTTATCTATTTTTGGATAATTTTACTGTGCAACCATCACAAATCCATGATACGATCAGTAAATGGCTAACACAGCCTTTGTTCCATTGGATTACGAGGTAGAAGAACAAGTTGGTTGTCTGGATCCTATCACTCCACTCCACATTATAATACGAGGCAAGTCTGCTTTATAAATGTGAATTATTTTACAGCTTTAATATTCCCATTTCTTTCCTTCATGACCTACCTCTGTCAGTGCTTAGCAATGTCAGAAATTCTTAAAAGTAATTTGTATTTTCCCTAACTATACAAATCTGAGTTCTTTAACAGTATTATAATTTCAGCAGTGCTGGAACTCCACTGTTAAAAATTATGATGAGGTGTCCGTAGTTACCGGAAAGTGGCAAAAGAACCCTGCTTCCTTGCCAGCACATGAGTAGCCATTTTGACCTTCACCTAGGACATGCAGGGTGGTTGAGGCAGAAAGTGTAACTTAATGGACTTGGGTTTGTATAGTTAGGAAAACTACACAAATACAAACTTTCATCTTTAATAGGGCACTTGTCCATAGGAGGGAAAAAAATCCTATAAACCAAGCTGGCTGGTTTAAATTCCCGGGATGTCAAAACGCTTGGACCTATAGAGGTGGGGAAGAGTTGACAACTAACTACCTCCTAAGAATTTGAGAAAATTTTCTCAGGGAATGGGCTAAGATTTTGTCAACAAACTGATAGTCATGGAAGAACCTATATCCTGAAGAAGACTAGGCGCTTCAGTTTCTGATGGGCAAAAGTAAGTGTGTGGCCCTCAGCAGAGCGCAGTCACTTTGTGTGAAGGCCTGTTAGTGATAAGGAGTATTGCCAATGATAGTGAGCATGTAATGCGATGTATTTATGATCATTATAGCATTCAGAGCGGTCCTGATCTCCTTGTCACTCAGGAATTGTTGGAAGGAGAGGAAAGTGGGCGGCAGCCTTTCAC
The DNA here is from genome assembly GCF_036898095.1 of Palaemon carinicauda. Lineage (NCBI taxonomy): Eukaryota > Metazoa > Arthropoda > Malacostraca > Decapoda > Palaemonidae > Palaemon > Palaemon carinicauda. The sequence continues at coordinate 51,068,473 of NC_090757.1, read as the reverse complement.
CCTTTTACAGTACTAAATTGGTTCCTTCTCACTGGTTACAGCTCATTTTCCCTTTGTCTACACATACACCAAATAGTCTGGCCTATTCTTTACATATTCTCCTCTGTCCCTGACAACACTGAGATTACTAAACAGTTCTTCGCTTAAGGGGTTAACTACTGCACTGTAATTATTCAGTGGCTACATTCCTCTTGGTAAGGGTAGAAGAGACTTTTTAGCTATGGTAAGCAGCTCTTCTAGGAGAAGGACACTCCAAAATCAAAACATTGTTCTCTAGTCTTGGGTAGTGCCATAGCCTCTGTACCATGGTCTTTCAATGTCTTGGGGTAGAGTTCTCCTGCTTAAGGGTATAATCGGACACACTATTTTATCTTATTTCTATTTCTCTTCCTCTAATTTTTTACAATTTTTTATGGTTTATATATGAAAGATTTATTTTAATGTTGTTACTGTTCTTAAAATGTTTTCTTGATTTCCTTATTTACTTTCCTCACTCGGATATTTTCCCTTTTGGAGCCCTTGGGCTTATAGCATCCTGCTTTTCCAACTAAGGTTGTAGCTTAGCTCGTAATAATAATAAGAATAATAATAAGAATGATAATAATAATAATAATCGAAGGTATGAAAGCTCAGTCCCGTACGAGACCGAGTGCTGGTAAAAGGTTCATGTTCCGCTCAAAGCTGGATAGATCTTGGCATGTATAGTACTGGTCTCGCATAAGCTGAGAGAGATCATAGGAGACACACATCTATGTTGGTCAGATATCTTGAATGACATCTTTTTCAGGGGAAGGAGCAGCACTTGTTTAAGGGTACTGCATTCAGTACAAGACCAAACAGAGGTGCAAAAGCAGCATGTACCAATGTTTGCTACCAAAGAAACAACTTTTCGGCACACTAAGCTTACTCCCCTCCAAAGTGAGTGATCGATCAAGAAGGGAAAAGTAGAGCAGAGACCTTTATTCCCACCAGCACCACGTGTGCCTGTTCTCGTGAGAAACAGAGAGCAGATAGCAGTTGTGTGAGCACCTGTCCCCCATACCAATAAATTTACTCAGGGATGGGAACGTTCATGGAACGTACCCTCTTACCTGGCAAATAAGGCGAGTATATACTAGGATCCCTTACCGAACGTAATGTTGTCGGTGCCACAATATCTCTCCTATGGGGAGACAAACAGTAGGAGTTACGTATGTGACGCTTCTTGGTTGCCCTTCCAGGACTTCTTTGAAGATTTCTTCCTTGTTCTCCTCTAAAAGTAGCTGAAGAGTCACCTCCATTAACTATGTGAGGAAGAGTGGGAGGGTCACTTCTTCTTGTTCAATCTTGGAGTGTGATAGGTGGTAGGATCTCGTGGCCTACACCGACGTCAGAGCGTAGAAAGATCTTAATACTTGGAAGGACCTCTACGCATAGAACTATGAGAAGAACCAAGTGACAGGTGCTGTGTGTCAAATGGTATGAGAAAATGAAGAGCATGAAAACAGATCACTCGTGTTTGAAATGGCAAGTACACATGATAGACAGTAAAAATTCTAGCCAGTACACATGGAGAGACCCAACTTCTCTTAATCCCTCATAAGTGTGAAGATCTTGAATGTGGAGCATTTACGCGAGATAGGCAGTAAGATCTGAGCTCGTACTCAAGGAGACCTTGCGAGTACAAGTGGTAAGCAGTAGGGTCAGAGATCGTAAACATAAGAGACCTCATGCATGGAGCACATAGGCATTGAGCCTTTACCCATGGGTCTCACATGCACGTAGATGGTCTGTTGATGGCATCATGCATCTTGTTGAGATCATCATTCTTACAGTTGTGATTTGTGAAGACTGAGTGCATGAACCTCAGGTGCGCATGGAAGGTAGTCCATTTCGAGACAGTATATTATTATTATTATTATTATTATTTGCTAAGCTGCAACCCTAGTTGGAAAAGCAGGATGCTATAAGCCCAGGGGCTCCAACAGGGAAAACAGCCCAGTAAGGAAAGGAAACAAGGAAAAAAATTAATTGTTTTAAGAACAGCAACAATATTAAAATGAATATTTCTTATATAAACTATAAGAACTAACAAAACAAGAGGAGGAGAAACAAGAGAGAACAGTGTGCCCGAGTGTACCCTCAAGCAAGAGAACTCTAACCCAAGGCAGTGAAAGACCATGGTACAGAGGTTATGGCACTACCCAAGACTTGAGAACAATGGTTTGATTTCGGAGTGTCCTTCTCCTAGAAGAGCTGCTTACCATAGCTTAAGAGTCCCTTCTACCCTTACCAAGAGGAAAGTAGCCACTGACCGACTACAGTGCAGTACTTAACCCCTTGAGAGAGAAAAAAATGTTTGGTAATCTCAGTGTTGTCAGGTGTATGAGGACAGAGGAGAATGTGTAAAGAATAGGCCAGACTATTTGGTGTATGTGTAGGCAAAGGGAAAATGAACCGTAACCAGAGAAAAGGATCCAATGTGGTACTGTCTGGCCAGTCAAAGGACCCCATAACTCTCTAGCGGTAGTATGTGTGGATGTGATGCATGTGGATGATCGTGTTTGTGAGGCTCGAGCACGTGAACCATTATGAAGTGGAAGGTAGTACATTCTGTGCAAATACATGTGGAGGACTGTTCGAGAAGCTTGAGCGCATGGATCTCAGGTGTGTGGAAGGTAGTATGTTCAAAGAAAGTATGCATGGAGACGGTGCATGTAGAAGATTGTGTTCGTGAAGCTTGTGTGTGTGGGTAGACATCACACGTGGACCCCACAGTCAAAGATGCCCATCCAGAAAGGGGAAAACGGGGCAGCACCCTTAGACTCGACTGGCAGTGCATGATACAAGAGATGAGAACAATGTATCTCGCATTGGGAGAGAAACGGTAGGGGTCATGTGTATGACATTGCAACTCAGTTTTCCTGGACTTCTTCAAAGACGAGTAACAGCCACAAATCTTTAACAAAAATTAAGCAGAAGAGAGGGAAGAACTTTACGTTTGCCTTTTGCAGGGTCATACAGGCTGATGCCAACACTCACGGGGGGAGGAAATGTCTATGAAAAAAATCAATCAGGTGATATGTCCATTACACCTTCCTGGGATTAGCCAGCAGACACTGAAAGAAAGCAGATAGGCAGTGTCCTTCTCCTTCATGTTTGGCAGCAGCAAAACCTTCCCCAATGGAACACAACGATCAAAATTCTGTTGTCGTCGTCCTCAAAAGGCACAACTCCCAAGGGAATGAACAGAAAACAGGAATGCTGTATAGCAATAACAATAATAATGTGAATATTGGCAGTTTGGACAGATAACTGTTACTGTACACAGCTTTGGTTATTAGGAAAGCTATAAATCCATTCTTCCTTCAGGGGACCATCTGCCATGCCATGAATTTTTCATTCTAATTATTCAAAATACACAATTCATATATATGTTTTAGACATATATGATACCTTCATCATATAAAATTTTCAAGTTATTTGATCAAAACCTTTTTGATATATTAGCAAAAATCATGATTTTAAAATTTGTTTTAGGTACATTTTTCTCCACTAATATGGCACCAATTGTTTTGAAAATCATACCTCCAAAACTTCTTTATAAATCGAATAATTCTGTGCAACAGACTTTTTATTTTCCTTATGTATCATTTGTATCGTTAATTTTTTCTTAATTTTCTTCGTCTAGACGTAAAATATTCATGAAAAAAAGGGAGAAATGAAAATCAGTATTCTATAGTACATAAAATTGTGGGATTTTTATTCCTGTTTTTAATATCGTTCTCTCTAAAATTGAATAATAAATAAGGGAGAAAAATATACCTAAGTGTGAATAAGTATGTTTTTGAGTTATGAGCTCCCAAAGATTTGCAACAAATTTTCGCTTCTTTTCTGAAAGAAATAAAGATAACATTATTATGATAACCTTACTTTGTACTTTACTTGTTTACTCCTACATAAAAGCACCCTAAACATGGTACTTAAACCCTAAGTTTACTATTGCACTTGGCATAAGGGTGTCATGAGTTGCCAGCAGCCTCTCATTGTTACCAGAGTTTTAGTAAGCATGTTTCAGCTTTGTACTCTTATTCATGTTTCCCTCTCTTCTTGGTTCTTTTTTGTTGCTCTCTGCTTACTTTTTGTTCTTTCTATGACCTTAGGTTACATTGGCCTTGCTATAAAGTTCCCGAGGACGCTGTGAAAACACAACGTACATATGAACTGCAAGTAAACAAACACATGCATTATAACTTCTATACATCTTTGGAAACTCTGGCTGCTGTTCTCGTAGCTCGTAGTGTTCGTTCACCTACCCTCTACCAATGTCTTCCATTTCTGCCAGACATATGAGATTTCGAAATATAAGTGAAAAAATCGCAATATATATGCAAAAATAAACACACAAAGACGGTTCTGTCAATCTCAGTCTTGCAGACTACAGTATGGATGTCATCATTTAAAGACCGCTTTATCTTCATTATTTGTAAAAATAATTGGCTGAAACTTCTGGAGAACACGTACGATAGGTTTCTACATACATAAAAGCAATAAAACGATTTTTGATTTCTGAAAGTTGGTATGTCAAAACACCATGGCGGTCAGTCCCCTTCATCTTGTTCACACACGACGATCTGCCAGTAAATTAAAAGAAAGAGCAAAAGATTAAAACCGCTAGTTGAGGTCGCAGGAAGTGCGTCTATACTAACCAGTGGCTGAAAACAAACTGGCTACTCAGTGTGCTTGTGAGGCCCACCAGTAATTACAGACATCTTGTAAAAAATTTTAACAGCTAAGTTCCAGTTATGCTGAAATCATACTCCTATTAAAAGGCAAGTAATTGTATTTATGTAAGATCAAATGAACATCAGGAGAGGTTCTCAAAAATTAATGATCTTTTGATGATAAAATTTGCTATTTCTATACTCACCTGATGATTATATACATGCCCACCCTCCTCCCTACTGACTAATTATGTCAAGAGGATAGGATATTAGTTATGACTTTGAGACTGAGGATGTACAAGTGCGTCTACTCACACGGTGGGTGGCCATCAGCCACCAGATCATCGCCTTGGTGATCAAGAGACATGGTCTCTTGATGGAAAGAAAACATGAAATTTTATTTTTTGATGGTAGCATTGGTGTAAATCAAGCTTTGAGGGAGAAAACAGTACGAACGTCAGGAGAGTCCTATAAAAAAAAAAAAAAAAAAAAATTAAAAATTTGGAAGTAATTTGTATCTTACCCGATACAAACCTTTAGCTATTTATAGGTGTATTACTTTTGGTGAAGCTGAAAAGATGAGCTATTAGAATATAGCAAGGGTTAACTACCAATCCCGCTAGTTAGCAAGGGGTATTGGGGTAGCCAGCGACCCCTCTCACTCACACACCTGTGACTGTGCTTCACTTTGCTTGGAGGTAGGACTTTGATGGGGGACAGGGTTGGCGGGCAAGTATGTATAAATAGTTAAAGGTTTGTATCGTTAGGAAAAATAAAAATTACTTAAAGAATTTGTCATTTATTCCGTAGCTGGAATACAAACCAACGCTATTTATAGGGGTGACCCACCCATTAGGAGGGTGGATGTCCCAGCCAATCTGGCTTTTGGCCTTACCTGGGGTTCTCCGTATTGTGCAGATTAGTGCAAAAATAAGGAGGCCTAACACCTCGCTAAACCTGCTAAGCATGGTCTGCGACCTGCACAAGCAGTGTGTTGAGTTACTAGCAATGTAACTGTCAGGTTATAAGTTATTCCGAGTCTTGTAAAAATTAACCAAGGTGACCAAGACATTCCCAATACCAACTCGCCAGGGTATAGGGATGCAACAGTATTGCAACAATACTAGGTTACACAAGGGCGCAATGGTTTACCTGCAGAGGTTTGAGGTCAGCTTATGCAAAGGACCCAGGATGCCGATTTCCCCAAGACTAAGACCAGGGAACCAATGCCCTCAACCATCTGCTACTTGTCTAATAAGGAGCTTGAGGTACTATACCAGCTGTTATGCAGACACCACAGGTCCAATACAAAACGTATCAAGATTCGAGTGGGTCACATCTTGCAAGTAGTGGGTGGTGAAAGTTGTCTGACGTTTCTACCCGCCAGCTTGCAACACCTGTGTCACAGTAGTTTCTTTTGATGGCCAGGGACATAGCTATGCCCCTGACATTACGAGCTCTGGGTTGACGTGTTGGACGAGGACCAAGATTCAGAGCATGATCAATGATTCTGCAAATCCACACAGAGATGGTGTTTTTAGTGATCCTCCTCTTGTTTCTGCTCATGCTGACAAAGAGTGAGGCCACTCTGCACCGAGCTACTGCTGTTCTCTTGAGGTAGCGCCTGAAACATCTCAATGGACATAGTAACAGATAATCTGGGTCACTGAATACAGAGCGGAGACTCGTTGTATGGAAGGAGTCGAATCTAGGATCTGAAACCCCCAGATTTTGAGTCTTGGCAAAAAACTAAGGGAAGAGGCTGGAGCTTACTTCTCCCCATCCCCTTGAATGGGCGACGTCATATGAGAGACCATGAAGTTTGCTTACTCGTTTGGCCGAGGCCAAGGCGAGAAGGAACATCGTCTTCAAAGTTGGGTGGCAATCTGTTGCCTGCCATAAGGGTTCGTAAGGAGGGCCCTTTAAGGACAGAAGAACCCGAACCATGTTCCGAGGGGGAGGTCTCACTTCTGACTGGAGACAGGTAAGTTCGTAACTCCGTATGAAGGGGGGAAAGTTCTATCGATGAGGAAATGTCCATTTTTTTAAGTTTAAAGGTGAGACTAAAGGCTGAGCGATAGTCTTTAAGCAACGAAACCAAAAGGCGCATTTCCTCCCACAAATACACGAGGAACTCCACTATTGCTGGAATAGTAGCATCGAGTGGAGAGATACCCCTTCCACGACACCAGCTACAGAAGCCGGTCCACTTCGCTTGGTGGACTGAAGCTGACGATTTTTGCAGATATCCAGACATCCTCTTTGCAACTTGTTGCAGAAATTCTCTCTGAGTGAAGAGATGCTGGATAGTTTCCAGGAGTGAAGACTTAGTAAAGCTACTCTCTGGTGGAAAATGTTGGTATGTGGTTGTCGAGTGAATCGTGTTGTGGAGGAATTTCTCTCGGAAGCTCGAACAGGAGCTGCAGCAGATCCGGGAACCATTCTGCGTGATGCCATAACAGAGCTATGAGGGTCATTGAAAGATTGACTGATGTTCTGGCCTTGTTAAGTACTCTTCTCATCAGACAGAATGATGGGAATGTGTAAATGTCGATGTTGTCCAACCATTGTTGGAACGCATCTTGCCAGACAGCCTTGGAGTCTGGGACTGGGGAGCAGTACAGAGGGACCCTGAAGTTCAGGACCATTGCAAATAGGTCAACAGTCGGCGAACGCCACAAAGTTAGGACCACTCAGAACCCCTTATTTCTAATGCTCTACCCAGACAGTAGGCGAGCACATTGCTCTTGCCGGGAATGAAGTGAGCTGATAGTGAGACCGAGTGGACTTCCAACCATCTCAGTATCTTTACTGCTAGATGGGATAGGGGCTGCAAAAAAGAACCTCCTTACATTTTTATGTAAGCCACTACAGTGGTGTTTTTGTTCATCACCACCACTGAGTGGCCTGCCAAGAACAGGTGTAACTCTTGAAGGGCCAGATATAAAGCCTTCATCTCTAGGAGACTTATGTAAAGGTGCTTTTCGGACTCTGACCAAAGGCCTGAGGCATCAAATAGGTGGAAGGATGAGAAGATCAACACCCTTCAGCAGATTCTCGTCTGACTGCCACCATCCAAAGTCCATCCTTTCCTCTGGTTCCATGGGGATCAGAGTGTCCGGGGAATTGAAGGCCTGATTCAAATTGGACTTCAGTCACCACTGGAGTAATTGTATCCTGAGGTGGCCATTGAGAACCAGATGGGCCAAGGATGATAGGTGTCCAAGGAGAAATAGCCACTTCTGGGCTGGGGGTTCTTCTCGTCTGAGAAAAGGTCTCACGATCTTCCTCAACCTTACTACCCTGTTGTCTGATGGGAGGGCTTTGTTCAGTTTGGTGTCTAGAATCATGCTCAAGTATACTAGTCTTTGAGTGGAAAGCAGGATGGACTTCTCGAGATTTACCATGATCCCCAGATCTTGGCAAAGCCTCAGAAGTTTGTCTCGGTGCTGAAGAAGGGTTGCTACCAAGTCTTCTAGGATCAGCCAGTCATCCAGATAATGAAAGAGACGGATGCTGATGCTATGGGCCCAAGATGACATGAGGGTGAACACTCTTGTGAAGACCTGTGGTGCTGTGTAAAGACTGAAGGACAGCACCTTGAACTGGTATATTTTGTTGTCGATGTTGAACCTTAGATATTTCCTTGAAGACGGATGGACTGGGATCTGGAATGTGTCCTTCAGATCCAGTGTACACATGAAATCCTGTGGTCTTACTGCTTGTCTGACCGTGTCTGCCGTCTTCATTCTGAACAAACTCTGTTCGACAAACTTGTTAAGAGCGGAAAGGTCGATGACTGGTCTCCAGACGCCTTTTTCACGAGAAAGAGTCGACTGAAGAAGCCTGGGAACCAGTCAAGAACCTCCTGAAGAGCGCCCTTTTCCAATATGGTCTGGACTTGCCCCTGTGCTGATCCCATCGCAAAGGAGTTCACAAGCACTGGATTCTTGATCAGTGGAGGGAGAGATGAAATGAACGGGATGCGATACCCTGAATGAATTACAGAGACCATCCAGAGTTCGGCCCCAAGCTGCATCCACCTGAACCAGCAGCTTTGTAGGCATTTCCCCCACTGGTGGACAAGCAGGGGGACTGCCTACCCTAGCGTTTGCGGCTTCTGCCACCACCATTCTGATGTTTTCCTCCATAGGTAGACTTGGTGCCTTTCAGGTCCTTGATAGGGAAGGGCTTCTTAGACACCACTTCCGGAGCCTAACAATCTCGGCATTAGGGACCTGTTGGTGGAATCTCTTGGCCACTGCATCCCTTCATTTTAAAGTGGTATTGGCACACAGGTTCACTACCTGGTGGGCCAAAAACTCAAAGGTGTGGGTGACTAAGAAAAGGAAGGTCTCCATAGCTTTCCAGGTACTTTCCTTCAAAAAATCTTAGGTCCATACCAGGATTCCCACAGATCTCAACGAAAGATCCAGCCACGAAGTCGCCTGCGTGGTGTACTTCGTGACATTCTCTTGGTTCAAGATCTCCGATGCCGAAAATACAACCTAACGAGAGGAGAGCCTCTCTAGAGAGACTCCCTTCGCCAGATCTTCAAGTGAGTGGTGGAGAGGTAGGGTCGAGCAAGGTTCGTCCAAAACCTCGTAGTACCTCCTCTGGTGGATACTCGAAGATGGGAGGAGTATGGCGGATGATCCTAATCAGTATGACATAGAGAAATCGGCAACCTGGGAGGCAATCTTACGCCGAGCACCTAACAAACACTGGGACCAGGGCAGAGCCGCACTGGACTTCAGAGGTTTCTGGGTGCCCAAGACACGGTCCAGGACTGTATCCTTGCCTTCTCGAGGGGCCATCTCTGGGTCTGATGTTGGGCTGGCAGCGTTGTCGTCATCATCCAACACCGGGATTTGCTGTCGATGCTTAGACGGCTTACTAGGCTCCTGACCCCCTCTGCAGGTCTCCGAGTCTTAAAAGAGGACTTTGGAGCTGTCTTGAAAACTTGACTCCCTTTTAGTGGGAAAAAAGGTTTCCAAAACCGAAAAGGTCTAGATGGGATGACCTTTGCAGGGAGAGGACTGGGAACCTCTACAGGATCCACAGTAGAGATGGAGTCTTCTCTAAGAGCTTCTTCCGTCAGGACAGTTGGGGAGAGTCTGAGAATGACTCCTCCCTGTGAGTGCCTCCCAGGTGGGAAGATGAGGCATCAATAGGTAGAGGCAGAGAAGGCTTCTCAGGGATGACCTCTAACCTTGAAGCTCTGACTGGCGTCAGCTTGACCCTGGATGATGGTAACTCATCAGGTACTCCTCTCTTTCTCTTCAGAGGAAACGCAGCCATAGTCTGTTGTCTTGAGTTAATCGAGACGGTGGAATCCCCGAGGGAAACCCTGGGAGCTTTCGCAGGGCGAGAAGGAATAACACTAGGTCCAAAGGCCCGGGTGATTTACGAGCTGTCGGCTGAGCAGGCGATTCATGAGCTGCTGGCTGAAAAGGCAATTCATGAACTGCAGGTCAGCAGCGTCTGGACGACGAACCTGACAAGTAGGTGAACGCTGAGCTGTAGCCTGACGAGACGGAGAACGTTGTACAGGAGCTCGGCGAGTAGGCGAACGAAGCACAGATGGTTGGCAACAGCTATTGGATGCTCAGGAGGAGAAATGTTACCCTTGGAAGGAAGCACATTCTCAGGAGGAGATCATAAACAATCCCTTGGAGGCGAAGAACAAACCATTCGTTGGAGAGAAGTCGTGTCCGTAAAAGCGGGCTAGAGTCGGGAACCAAAAGAGGCATGTTGGGGAGGTTCCTCCAAAGAGGAAAGCTGCTGAGATGAAGATCTGAAGAGATGTCTCTTCAACGCAGGTGAAAGGGCACCCCGAAGATTGACTGATTAATTGATTGATTTGAGGTTTTCTGGCATCCTGACATGTAAGGTCACTGACCCCATTATCGTTTATTGTAAATAAAAAATGAAAGAATAATCAATTAAAACCATAAAAGCAAAGATGTCATTTAAAAAGTTAAATATCAGAAGACCTGCTTCTGAAATGAAGCTAAAAATACCACCAGCATGGTAGGACACATCATGACCAAGAATCTTGGCAAGGAGGAACCTGCCATCCTCACCTCGAGCCTCAAACAGATATCTTTTTCTTTCACTACTATATGTGGGGCATTCGGTCAACAAATGTCTCACTCACAGTGGTATAAAACAGTCATCATAATATGGCTGGTATTGGCCAGTAAGCAAGATATTCATGTGTCAACTGAGTGTGACCAATGCAGAGAATGCAAAGAGAAGTATCCCACTTTCAGGGCATCATGTTATACTTCCAGGGGTATATTACTCGCTTCTTATTTTCAATTAAACTATTCCGAAGCTGTTGCTAATCATTAAAAATCAAATTCTAAATGTTGGGTAAACAATCATCACAAAGAATGGGATACCTTTTTGGTCACAATTCAGCGGCAGCATTCTTTGCCAGTAAATCTGCCTTCTCGTTTCCAGACACACCTACGTGTGCTGGAACCCTGCAAAATTGAACTGTTATACCTCTCAGTCCAATAATAAAAAGCCATTCTAAAATCTTTAAAACTAGAGGGTTACACGAATTAAAAACTTCTACAGCTTGAAGGACACTCCTTGCATCACTAAAAATAGTAAAATTACCCCACTCTTCCAATGCTATTTTTTCAACAGAGTTTAGTATGGCGTAAAGTTTGGCCGTAAACATGGAAGCTGTTAGAGGAAGTGCACCTCTACAATTAAAAGCATTACTTTACACTCCAAATCCAACGCCAGAATCGGATTTGGACCCATCAGTATATACAACAGTTAATTCTTTATGTTCTGCAACATTCTCCATAAAGAGAGACCTGGCTTCTCAATCAGTCATATACTTTTTAACTCCAATAAAATATTTACAAAAAGATACCTCTGGTAATTTCCATGGAGGCATTGATGATATGTTAAATGGAAGCACCTTAGTTCTAACTGTATCAAGACTGTCTATCAATTGTTTCACCCAAATACCAAAAGACTGAAGGGATTTTGGGTGCATCTCAAAGTATGTTGAGTGCTTTACAAGGCTTGCAGTCTGACAGGCTAAAGGGATTAGAAAGCCTTTACAAGCTAAACCAATACCGAATAATAGAAGACTTTTGGTAAAGGTCTAACGGTAATCCTCCAGCGTCAACAAGGAGACTTGGAATAGACAAAGTTCTAAATGCTCCTATTGCCAATCTTATACCAGTATGGTGTATAGAATCTAAAATCTTTAGCTGACTTGGGGCGGCTGAGGAGTATATCTCACACCCATAACTAATTTTTGAAAAAATTATTGCCTTATATAACTTTGAAATAGTTTTGCAGTCTGCACCCCCCCCCCCCCAAGATGTACGGGACAAAACTTTTAAAAGTCTCAAAGCATTGAGACATTTTGCTTTTAATGATTTTAAGTGAGGAACCCATGTGAACCTACAATCAAATATCAGGTAAAAAACCTAGCTTCACTTGCACATGGGATACGTTGACCTTTGATGTACATATCAGGGTCTGGATGTACTCACCGAATACGACAGAAATGGACAACAGTAGTTTTGCTTGTTGAAAACTTGAACCCATTCATATCAGACCACTAAATAATTTTGTCAATTGCGAGTTGTAGTTTTCTCTCAACCATTGCCATCCTAGCTCTAGCAAATGATATGAAGAGGTCATCTACAAAGTGTGTTGAGAGAATATCTTGAGGAATGACAGAGGATATCCCATTAATTGCTAGTGCAAACAGGGTTATACTTAGCACACTACCCTGGGGAACTCCTCCCTCCTGACATTTTCTCTTTGATAGAATTTCCCCTACTCTCTATGTGAAATAAATGATTGAATTAACATTAGTAGCTCTCCTCGTAACCCAAAATTATGGATTGTTTTAAGTGTACCATATCTCCATCAGTATCATATGCTTTTTCAAAATAAAGAAAAAAGACTGTTACATGGAGCTGTTTGGAAGAAAAGGCTTCACAAATAGGACTCAAGTCATATGAACACGTCAGTCATCAAGTGCATTTTTTTAAATCCACACTGGATAGGTGATAAAATACCCTTCTCTTCTAGGTACCATATCAGTCCTGCATTGACCATCTTCTCCATGATCTTACATAAACAACATGTCAAAGCAATTGGTTGATAGTTTGCAGCTAAAAAATTATACTTACCGGATTTTAAAAAGGCTAATATAATGGCTAGTTCCCAAACACTTGGGTAACTATGATCATGCCATATTCAGTTAATAATGCTTAAAATAAATAACTTGGTACTAACAGGTACATGTTTAATAATTGCATATGGAATTCCCTCAGGTCCATGGGCTGTATCATTACACATAGCAAGTGCAGAATCACATTCTCTTTCAGTAAAAGGAGAATTGTATGACTCTTCCTTTCCTGTTGCAAAATTTAAAATTTTCTTTTCTTCAATGCTCCAATACTGATGACCAGGAGCTGCTTCACACTTGCACGATACATTTGAGAAATGATCAGCCAGGCCTTTGCTAACCCCAGTTGCTTCAGTCTTATACTGTCCATTAACCTTCAACACTGGTGGTGGGTTTGGGGTGAATTTGCCTGCTATCTTTTTTACTTTAATCCACACAGAATATGGTGATGTTCTACTGTTAATGGAGGAAACAAAAGACACCATAGACTGACGTGTAGCTTCTTTCATGGCACGATGGAACTGTGAGCTACATTTCTTGTATACAATTAAATTCTCATCGGTACGGCGTCTGCGCAGCAATCGAGTTAAAGAACTTCTTGTGGCTCTGTGCAGGGCAGTTAATTCTGAAGAACACCAGGGGACTGGTCATTGTTTGAATATCCCTGTCATTTTGGGTATTGAATTGACTCCTGCTGTATGGAAGGTTCCATTCAGCAAGTCTATGACATCATCAATATTATCAAACTTCTTAATTCCCTTCAATTTTGCTTAGCTCATGAAATCTATCCCAGTCCATCGTGGTGATCTTTGTAAAAGTGGACCATTGTTAGTGTTCATAATGATTGGTGCATGATCACTAGTATGCCAATCACTAATGTCCTCCAATCGAAATTGAGAAGGCAATTAGAGCTTGCAATTGATAGGTCAATGTACAACAAGGTAACTGACTGAATATGAAAGTGCGTGGGCTCTCCTGTATTAAGTTGTCCCACATCTTCATTTTCCACAGTTGATGATATAATGTTACCCCTGGTGTTTGCTAAAACATTGTCCCATAAAATATGTCTACTATTAAAATCCCCCTACATAAGAAAAGGCTGAGGGAATTGTTGAATCGCCTCTACTAATCATTATAAGAAATGTTATTAGGAGGCAAATGAGAGCAAATTGTGTATTTTCTCCCTATATCAATTTGTACAACTACTACCTGCAGAGGGGTACAAATGGGTAAAGATATTTGGGAAACATCTGGGTGAACGTATGTAAGACTTCCGCCATGGCTCCCTGTTTGTTGATCATATGGTGTCCTATAGCTAACATACTCTCGAGGACATGGAGTATTAGCATCAAGCTTGCTCTCCTGTAGACATACAACTATAGGGGAGTGCTCATGAATGAGGAGCGTGAGTTCTTCATATTTGGCCCTTTTAAACCCTGACAATTCCATTGCAAAATGGAGGAGAAAACTATGGATTATTTCATGGAAGAAATATTGGATGAGGTCTTCCAGTTGACAGTTTTTTATTTAATAATATTTCCTGTAGGCTTCTTAAGTGAGGGCCTTGATAAGCTAGGTTTTACATTATCCTTTTCAATGTTTTTTTTTACCTAATTCTTGAGGGGGATGGAGTTTTTAATTGATTTAAGTAGTTTTCTTTTTTATCTGAAATATCAAGACAGAAAATTATATCTATTTGATGTCACAACTTTAGTGTCTTTAATGGATGGGGGTGAGAGAGATGGAGGTCTCTCTCTTTTCCTATTAAGAGGTGGTGATTTATCAGGTTGTGGCTCTTTCCCCACTACAGGTACACCTGATAACTCAGTTTTAAGTGAAACCTTCATCAAATCAGGCAAAGATATACCCTGAGAGAGGTTAGTAGGTTGGCCAGGGCACCAGCCGCCTGTTGAGATACTACCGCGAGAGGGTTATGGGGTCCTTTGACTTACCAGACAGTACTACATTGGATCCTTCTCTCTGGTTATGGTTCTTTCCCTTTGCCTACACATACACCGAATAGTCTGGCCTAGTCCTTTGACTTACCAGACAGTACTACATTGGATCCTTCTCTCTGGTTATGGTTCTTTCCCTTTGCCTACACATACACCGAATAGTCTGGCCTATTCTTTATAAATTCTCCTCTGTCCTCTAGGGGAGACTTTAGCTATGGTAAGCAGCTCTTCTAGTAGAAGGGCACTCCAAAATTAAACCATTGTTCTCTAGTCTTGGGTAGTGCCATAGCTTCTGTGCCATGATCTTCCACCGTCTTGGGTTAGAGTTCTCTTGCTGGGGGGTACACTCGGGCACACTACTATATCTAATTTCTCTTCCTCTTGTTTGGTTGAAATTTGAATAGTTTATATAGGAAATAACTATTTATGTTGTCACTGTTCTTAATATATTTTATTTTTCCTTTTTTCCTTTCCTCACTGGGCTATTTTCCCTGGTGGGGCCCCTGGGCTTATAGCATCCTGCTTTTCCTACTAGGGTTGTAGCTTAGCAAGTAATAATAATAGGGTTGTAGCTTAGCAAGTAATAATAATAATAATGATTTGCAATGGGGATCAAAGCTTTAATAGAGATGGGCAAAGCCTTAGTAGGTGATATTCTTCCCTAATCATGCAGATTTTTTCCAGAAGATGACAATCTTTTTTGTGGAATACTGGCAGTAATAGGTGGGTTGAATGTCTCCTACCTCATTTTTCCTCCAGATTTCAATGCCTTTGCATAGCTTATCGATTTACTCAATAGCCTCTTGGCATGCCCCACACTTGTATGTTCGATACTGGATTTATTGTGGGCAGTCTCATCTAACTTATATTGCTGGCAGCTCCTATCAATAGATTTATGATTCAAAATCACAAATTTTAATTAATTTGTATTTTTCCTAACAATACTTACCTCGAACTACTTTCTTAGGAGTATCTGGGATCTCCTCCCAACCGACCAGAGTTTTGTGTAGTTTACCCTAGTCCCGTTTTCTATGAGGGGTAACCTCAGGTGGAGTGGAACCTGCCCTGAGGCTATCCCCCAGGTCAGAGCGCATGCTTGCTCAGGTCTCAATCTCCAGTAAGTTCTTGATAGCTTAGGTATCTATGAAGTCCAGCAAGGCACTCGGGGTAGGATGGGCGGGCCATTACCCGAAAGTAGTTCGAGGTAAGTATTGTTAGGAAAAATACAAATTACTTAAAATTTGTGATTCGTTCCAACACAGAATACTTACCTCGAACTACTTTCTTAGGAGACTTATACCTTAGGAGGTGGGAGTGTCCTTCAGGACCTAGAGACCGTGACGAGAATAGAAGAGGAACCTAGGTAGGAGATTAGGTTCTGCTGACCTCAAAGAAAACACGAGAACAAGGGAAAACTACACAAAAAACCATCTTAGTGACTATGTAACTCACTTCTGCAAGAATCCTAGGAGAAATGTCCTTCCAATGATAGTGTATCCCATGGCAGTTTCAGGGGGCTACCCGAGCCATTTCCGGTAAGGAAATAGAGGAAGGAAGAACAAGGGCTCAGGAAGGAACCTGTGTCTCTTGGACTCGCTACCCGCAGTTACCACAGGGGCTACACCCTTAAACCATTTGGAGCGCGGAAATGACGGGACCGCACGAGAACCCGCCCAGGGACTTTCTCGAGTAGTCCTTCAAGCAGTGAGCCGTAAAGGTCGACTGGTTAGACCAAGTACCTGCCCCTGCCATGTTCTTCTCAAATGCCAAAGAAGCATTTAGACTCCTAATGTTGTGGGGTCTGGGCTTTCCTGAAAAGGGGACCCCTGCACTACTGTAGGGCCTGACGATCACTTGCCTTATCCAGAAGAAGAAAGTGTTCTTGGAGACTGGCTCCTTCACAGTCCCGAGGAAAATGAACAGACTCTGATCTCGGGATGAAGTCTAGCTGTCCTTTCTAATAACTGCCATACTGCAAGTCCCTCGGGTTGTCCGAGCGAGGAATAGCTGGCACTGGGAACAATTCTATTTTGGGGTCCCAAACAACTGGATTCTGAGTCTTGGCTACAAAGGAGGGTAAGAATCTGAAAGTAGCATCTCGCCAGCCCTTCGAGGGTGAGATCTCGTACGACAGGCCAGGAATCTCACCTACTCTTTGCTGATGCCAGAGCTAAACGAAAGACTGCCTTGAGGGTGCGCTCCTTGTCTAGAATGTCTTTTAGAGGCTCGAAGGGAGGTACCAAAATCAACTTCAAGTACCCTAGCCACCTCCCCCTGGGGCACTAACGGCTTGGGGGAAAAACGACTGCTCGAAGCTCTTGAAGAGCGTCGAGATCTACCTGGAGGCACCCAGGTCTATGTCCTTCAGGAGGAAGACTTGGGATGGACATGCCCACTTCGTCCCTGAGATAGACCAGGAAGTCTGCTATCTCGTGAATGGAGGCCTCTAACGGCCTGATATTCTTCGAGGAGCACCCCTTAGAAAAGGTAGCCCACTACGCTTGGTACACCTCGACTGACGAACGCCTCAGGTACCCTGTCATCCTTGATGCTGTCCTCGACGGAAATCCTTCCTTTTTCAGGAGACACTCGATAACCTCCACGCGTGAAGGAGGGACCAAGGGTTTTCGTGGAGCCTCTGGAAGTGAGGCTGCCGGAGAAGGTTTGGCCTGTCTGGAAGTGTCCCAGGTGTAAGGCATGCCAGTTCCTTTAGATCCGCGAACCACTCCCTCTCTGGCCACCAGGGCGCTACCAAAGTCACCCATAGGTTGGCCGTCCATCTCATTGGAAGGCGTCCTCGAACGTTGCTGCTGGATCTGGCACAGGAAAACAAAACACGGGAAGCTGTGCGTTTAGTCTCGTGGCAAAGAGGTCGAACACCGGGGAGCCCCACTTCAGGGAGAGGGTTTTAACCACTTCTGGGTGTAGGGACCACTCGGGCCCTACCACTCGACCCTTCCAGTTGAGGCCGTCGTCCAGGACATTCCTCTTCCCCGGAGAGAACCTGGCTGAAAAATGAATTTGTTCCACTTCAGCCCATTCTAGGAACTCCATCGTGAGATTGCACCGTTCCTTCGACTTCAGTCCTCCTTGCTCTTTCACGTAGGCCACCACCGTGGCGTTGTCGCACCCCGGATCCACGGAGCTTCCCCGGGGTAGATGGACGATCTCTAGGCCCGCTCTTTGTACGATCCTCATGTCCAGCACGTATATGTGCAGGTTCGTCTCCTCGACTTCCCATTTACCTTTTGCCATTTTGTCGAGAAGATGAGCACCCCAGCTCTCCTTGGATACGTCAGTGAACAGGAGCATCTCCGGAGGGTAGGCAGAAAAGGGCATTCCCTTGAGGGTGTTCGTTCCGATTGCTACCACCCCAGGACTTCCTTCGTCTCTGGGGACACCAGGACTATCTAGTGCGGGGAGTCCTATCAGTCTTCGCCAGACCTTGGCTCTCCTGGGTTGGCCCGACAGGAAGGGCCAGAGTATCTGTTTCAGGGTGTCCAGTTTCTCCGCGGAGGGGAAGGACCTCGCTATCCGGGAGTCTAGAACCAACCCTAGGTAGGTCATCCTGGTGGAGGAAATCAGCCGGGACTTCTCCAGGTTGATGATGATACTCAAGACGTTGTAGAACTGCAGGAGCTTCTCGTCTTGCTCCCTCAGTACTTCCTCTCGGACTGAAAGCAATAACCAGTCACCTAAGTACCGAATCCGGCGGACGTCCTGTTCGTACGCCCAGCCTGAAACTGTTGAGAAGACCTTCGTGAAGCCCTGAGGACTGTCGACAGTCTGAAGCATAGGGTTTTGAACTGCCATGTTTTGGTACTCCATTTTTCCCTTAAGAACCTCCTGTTGGAGGGATGAACAGGGACCTGGAAGCAGACGGCTTCGAGGCCTATGGACCTCAGCAGACCTCCTCCTTCAAGGTCGCTAGGACCGACTTCGGAGTGTCCATCTTGAAGCCGGTGTTGTACATGAATTGTTGAGGGCTGAAAGGTCTCCAGAACCCTGTCGCCTTCTCCACCAGGAAGAGCCTGTTGTAGAACCCTGGACTCGGTTTTCAACTGGTTCTACTGCTCCTTTCGCCAGCATTGCCGAGCCTTCTTCCTGCAATATTGCTACTCTCCAGGGGTCTCTGGATGCCAACCACTCCCCCTGTTGATCTGGGATCCGAGGTGGAGGTCCGCTAGGAAGGGAAGCTTGTACCCCTCCTTTAGTACTGCTACGGTCCCCGGATCCGCTCCGTGGTCCCGCCATGCCTGCCAATATCGTTTGAGGCATCCCCCCACCTGAGGCGCCAGCAGGAGTAGGGGGGCCTCCCCTCCTAACTCCTTCGAGAGCCGCGGCCTGAACGCCCTCTCCTGGAGTCTGAGTAGGAGGGTCTGAAGGTTAACTGAGGAGTCGAAGCTCCCCTACGAGGGGCAAGGCAAGGGAAAGATTACGTGTGCCAACTGCCAACTTCTACATCCGAAGAGCGAACGGAGCCGAAGAGGCACTGGGCAAAGGTGCTGGGCTCCCTCTCCAGCGGCCACTGAGGCAGGCACTGGAGAGGCAATAGCTCCGTTCGACCCGCTCGGGGAAAAACCACTCTGCCTTCGTCACGGATGGGGCCGTCATGGGCCTACCCCCTCCCGGGGAAATCCGTGGGGTTTATGTACCCTGCCATGTCAGCGGCCTCTTTTGATGCTTGGATGGGGCTGGCCGGGACAATGGCACGGCTGGCCCCATCACGGATGGAGCCGCCGGAATGGAGGTATCCGTCATGGGTGTGTCAGCGGCCACCTCACATGCTTGGATGGGGCTGGCCGGGACGATGGAGCGGCTATCTCCATCACGGATGAAGCCACTGGGACGGACGTACCCGTCATGGGTCTACCCCCTCCCGGGGAGATCCGTGGGGTTTAAGTACCCTGCCATGTCAGCGGCCGCCTCCGATGCTTGGACGGGGCTGGCCGGGACGGAGGTAGCCATCATGGTAGTGTCAGCGGCCACCTCCAATGCTTGGATGGGGCTGACCAGGACGATGGCACGGCTGGCTCTATCACGGATGGAGCCGCCGGGACGGAGGTAGCCATCATGGGTGTGTCAGCGGCCACCTCCAATGCTTGGATGGGGCTGGCCAGGACGATGGCACGGCTGGCTCCATCACGGATGGAGCCGCCGGGACGGAGGTAGCCGTCACGGGTGTGTCAGCGGCCACCTCAAATGCTTGGAAGGGGCTGACCAGGACGATGGCACGGCTGGCTCCATCACGGATGAAGCCACTGGGACGGAGGTAGCCGTCATGGGTCTACCCCCTCCCGGGGAATCCGTGGGGTGTGAGTACCCTGGCATACCAGCGGTTGACCACGAAGCCTGAATGGAGCAGTTGTGGTACCGGGTATGGATGCCACGCTGCCGGTCGATCCAGCGGCTACCTCCGCTGGAAGGATGGAGCTCCTGCGGATATCCATGGAGCCACGGGCTTCCCCGTGCTGGCTGGTTGGTTCCTTCGTTCAGGGCTGGCCATCGAAGGACCGGAGACCGGGACAAGGCTGCCAGTTCGAAGGGGCGACTCTCTCCGCTGGGCGGGAGAAGTCGGAACCTTCGCAGGCTTATGCCTGTCGACCGAGACCTGGCTGTCGAAGTCTTGGAGGCTGGGACACGGCTGCCAGACCGAAGGGGCGACTCTCCGCTGGGCGGAAGGAGTCGGAACTCTCGCGGACTTATGCCGGTCTGCCAGAGCCTGCTGTAGGGTTGCCGGGGTTCACGTCGAAGGGCGGGCATCACCGTCGGAACGGGGGCCTCCGTCCTGGGTCCACTGCGCTCGTGCCGAGCTAGGTGGCCTTTGGAGGTCAGGACTCGACTGCCAGACCGAAGGGGCGACTCTCTCCGCTGGGGGGATGGAGCCGGACCCTTCGCGGACTTACGCCTGACGACTGGAACCTGCCATGATGAGTCCCTCCGTCGGGTGCCGCTGCTGAGCTTCCTCAGCGCCCCGTCTTGGGAGGCTCCTTCTTGGTGACGTCCTCGGCTGCAGAAGTGACTGAAAAACACGCCAAAGAGGCTGGAGAAGAATTAGGTACATTTTTCCCCAACATGGGGTCATCAGAGGAGACGTGGCCTGCTTGCACCAGGACTCCGTCTCCCAACACACTCCCGCCCCTCCCTCAAGCCCCTCACTCGTCTGGAACGACGCCACAACCCCCCTATCCTGAAGATCAGACTCTTGGGGAAGGGCCGCGGCCCTCTTCCCCACAACGGACTTACCTCGTCCCCTACTCTGGGTAGGGGAGGGTGGTAGGGAAGCTCTGTCAGACGAGACGCCCGGCGAAGCAAGGGGGGAAGGGGCGCTAGTCTTCTTAGGCGACCTCTTCGTCGCCTACTTCTTCTTGGTGCTATACTGCACCCACTCCGACTCCTGGGGAAGAGCAATGGGCACTTCCCCACAACTGACTTACCTCGTCCCCTACTCTGGGTAGGGGAAGATGGCTGTATAAAGAAGCTCCATTCGACGAGGCATCGGGAGAAGTAAGCGGCGAGGAGAGGCTCGTCTTCCTATGAGACCTCTTGGACGCATTCTTCTTCTTGGTGCCGAAGCGCACCCACTGCACCACGTTCCAGGACTCGCACTCCGGACACGTGGCTGTAGGAGAACATAAGCTGCCCCTACACGACGAACACAGAGGATAAGGGTAGGAAGGATGATTTATTGTTAATTTGTTCTCTTCAGCTATTTATTTCCTTATTTCATTTCCTCACTGGGCTATTTTTCCTTATTGGAGCCCCTGGGCTTAAAGCATCTTGCTTTTCCAAAAAGGGCTGTAGCTAGGATAGTAATAATAATAATAATAATAATGGGTCCACGTGGGGACCGCGAAAGACACAAAAGGGGGGTCGGGGACACAGGGTCGCACTGGGTAAGGAGAGAGCGTCGAGATGTTATCACGACGCGACCAGAGAACTTACTGGAGATCGAGACCTGAGCAAGCATGCGCTCTGACCTGGGGGATAGCCTCAGGGCAGGTTCCACTCCACCTGAGGTTACCCCTCATAGAAAACGGGACTAGGGTAAACTACACAAAACTCTGGTCGGTTGGGAGGAGATCCCAGATACTCCTAAGAAAGTAGTTTGAGGTAAGTATTCTGTGTTGGAACAAATGCAGTTTAAACAATTGACCTCTAGTACTGTATACATTCTCCATGGTAAACATTGGAGCAAGTACTACACATTTTTTCTTGCAAACTTTAGAAGTATGCCCATATCTAAAGCAATTAAAACATTGCAGTGGCTTCTTAAAAGTTCAAACTTTGATTCGTTCATTTTCTATGTATATGTGGAAAGGCACATCAGCATCCTGGAAAGTCATGATAATCATTGATGTTCCAAGGATTTTATGCACTTTCCACACAGTTAAAGGACACTTGACCAGTATCTCTTCTGTAAACTCATACAAGTCTCTATCGAAAACTACTCCTCTTCCATAAATGAAGTTTAGATGGGGCTTCACATCCAACTTTATGTCATCATTATCTGTCTTTAAATTGCATAGTATAACAGATAGTGTTTCTGCTTTGGCATTCAGGAGGACACTGTTCTTTCCAAAACAAGATATATCTCCCGGTGCAATGGTACCTACTTTCTTTTGAAGAAATTTATATACCTTAAAATAATTTCCTGTACTTCCTTTTGACTGAGCAATAAGCCACTTTGGTGGTTTTGGCTTTCTCTGGGATGGTACCACCACCTCTTTAATCTTTATCAACCCAATCTGCAGGTTTGTATATATCTAGATCCTTAGGTACCCCCATCGCAAAGAGCAGCTTCTGCGGGGATCAGTTCCCTAATAGAGAGGGGCTGCCTCTCTTTAGGTGAGCGTATACTGGTCAGTGGGGGTAGTTAGCCCCTCCCACCGACCACCTCAAAGCTTGGCGTCACCCATTACCAGCAAATGTGGGTGACCGGATCAATGAAGCCCGACTCTTAACAGACATGGTCTGCACCCAATGGGGTCTGCCAGAGGGTGATGGCGTCTAAATTTGTACATGTTAAGAGGGCATGCCATCCATCTCACACTGCACCAAATCCAAAGCAGCAGCCAAAATATAATCAAACAAGCCAAAGTTATCAACAAGTTTAAGCCCAAGAGGAAGAGATGGGAGAATAAAAGTAATAGCCAAAAGGAAGAAAGTGTGAACGCAGCGTTCACCCTTTTTCTGAATTCGCTCAATCTGCGGAGGGGTCCAAAGTCCGAGGTATGTTTCTGTTCCTCCTGGGGTCACCTATCCCGTTTGCGGGTTGGAAGCAGATGTACTGTACGTCAGAGAGTGAATGAAGGATGAAAAGTGTTGGGGGCAGTAAGACAGCAGTAAAAAATAGAGGGTTGGGCATGAATGTAAAGAGAGTTCTGTATGAGAAAGTGATTGTACCAACTGTGATGTATGGATCGGAGTTGTAGGGAATGAAAGTGACGGAGAGACAAAAATTGAATGTGTTTGAGATGAAGTGTCTAAGGAGTATGGCTGGTGTATCTCGAGTAGATAGGGTTAGGAACGAAGTAGTGAGGGTGAGAACGGGTGTAAGAAATAAGTTAGCAGCTAGAGTGGATATGAATGTGTTGAGGTGGTTTGACCATGTTGAGGGAATGGAAAATGACTGTCTGCTAAAGAAGGTAATGAATGCAAGAGTTGATGGGAGAAGTACAAGAGGAAGGCAGGCTAAGGAGGATAACTCTGGTCTGGGAACAGTGATAGGTATGGAAACAGAACTCCTCTGACACGAAACCTTCAGAGCCTTTCGGAGGAGGATCCAGGTCCACCTCTAAGGAAGCTGGAGTGTGCTTCCTTTCCCTCTCAACTGGAAGAACTCGAAGAGACCTTCCTTCAACGGTGGACCTGCGACACCAAGGGAAGGCCAAATCTGCAATAAGGTATCTACAGAGAAAGTCTCACCTGCAGAAAAGGGCGGCATCGCTTCGCTATGGGAATTGGCAGCGTCCTTCAAACTTGAGGGTTGTCCTACGGTTAAACAGCCAACACTCCTTGATCAACACCCTGGGGAGACCGAGCGAGGAGTTTTGGGAAGAGATTAAAGGGTTGGAGAAGAAGTACGAGGTTTCTTCAACTTCGAGGATGACCACGAAGGAGAAGAGTCCCTCTCCAACTTCTTCTTGTGCCATCATCCAAATCTCTCCCACTGGGAGGAAGACCACTCCTGACACTCCTCACAGGTGTCATCCTCTGCAGCACAGACACAACGTATGAGGGTTGGTCTCAACCGTAAACATGAAGGTGCCGCATTTACATCCTTCAGGTCCATGACACATCCACATGACAACTAGAAGAAGTAACACTCTAACATGAGAAGTGAAAGCAAAAAAAAAGATAAGTCAGTATGGCAGTCAGTGTGGGCAATGGAGAGACGAATGACCACTCTCAACCAAGCTAAAAGAAAAAGTGACAAGACAACACCAGTGTGTGTGTGAGCGGGGTAACCGATACTAATACCCTACTGCCCAGCTAAGTAACGGTAGGGTAGTAACACTGCGCTAGTCTTATGACTAGTCTTCCAGCTTTGCCAAAAGTATATTCCCTAATAAAAAGTTTATATTTATTTCCAGAACAATGAGCATTTCAAATCACAAAAAAAGATGAAGAGCTTGGTAAAGTGGACGAGATTATCTGAACACGTTTTGGTCAAAGAAATAAGGGAAAGACGATGTTTATGGGACCATAAGCATGATACTTGTATGAAAAAATGTCTCAAGAGGAGAAATTATGAAGAAATCACCAAGCAATTCAGGGAAAACTTTCCTGAACTTGTTGATCTTTTTCATACAGGTAAGCATGCTACGTCCTGAATATTGTTATGAGATTGTTTAATGCCTAGGTTTACACACATTGATTTTTTATAAGATTGTTTAATGCCTAGGTTTACACACATTGATTTTTGACATTCTTTGCAACACCATTAAACACATACAAGCATGACCACTATCACAGATGACTTTCTGTTAAAAGGTATCCTCATTTTAACACTTGAAAGTCACAGCTGCGGTGGCTTATTTACAACTTTTGACAACGGCAAGCATGATAAGAACGCGTGTTAGAACTATAGTATGGAATGACGTCAACTTCTTTGAAAAGTCGACGACAAACTCAGAAAAAGTTCACGTTAAATATTTATAGTGACAGCGCCTTTATGCAATTGCAATTCAACCTCTCATCAAGCACTTTTGTACGTACAGTATAACAATGATTTATTTGGAAATTAGTATATTACGTCATAACTTGCCACTTGTAAAAAGTCCAAACCTTCATCCAACTGAGACTCAACAGATTCTAAAAAAAAGTTACTATATTGCTAAATTATACGACATGCTGAGCTTTACACTTCTGAAGAGTATCGGTACTATGCACTAACCTCATGGACGGTACTTGGGTGTGGAGAAAGAAACATCCAGCGAAACATGGCAGCTATGATCAGAAATGATCCAATAATAACGAGACCCACTCCAAGGTAACGGACTGGTTCAATATAGGCTTGAGCCACACCCAGCCAATTAAGTAATACACCTGTTGATACAAAAAATTATTGACTGTGAGAATAATCCTAATTATAATAATGTATAATAAAACTTGGTTTACAGAAAATATAAAAATTTTATGCAGCGCAGCAAAGTTCCAATGAATTTAACATTTCTATAATCTAGAATAAATGGTATTCCAAACAATTGGAAACCAAAAATATTTGATACCATTTTAGTGGCAAAAATGCTTCGCATCAATTGCTAGCTTGTATTTGTATTATAAAAAATTATACACCTTAAGAATTTAACCAATTAGTCATATCTCCCCCATAATACCTGATATAGGTATCAGTGCTAATAATTCTAAAGCTCCACGAGTAGGGCTACTTTACAACAACTTTGGAGCACTACCCTCATCAAATTTTAAGAAGGGTGTTACACGGATATTTACTACTTCCATGAATCATGAGAATCTTTCCTTCAAAATAAGGTAATGTTAAAAGAAAATGGACTTCACTGTGAATTTTAAGCCAAAGGCCAGACACTGGGATACCAGTGAAGTCATTCAGCACTTATACATACAGCATAATAAATATATACCGATAAATAAATAACCCTAAAATTCTATTAAACCAAATAGCTGAAAATTATACTCGCAATAAAACAATTAAAAATGTTATTTTCATTATAAAATAAATTTTTGAACATACTTACCTGGTAGTTATATATATAGCTTACGTCCCTGACGTCAAGGCAGAAAATTCAAAACTCGCGCCAATCGCCGATTGGATAGTCAGGTGTACCACCTGTGCGCCCCTAGCGAGGTACCTTGAAACCATTCCATGAATCCTCATATCTTCCATACCTCTAGTCTCTAGAGGGGAGGAGGGTGGGAATTTAATTATACTGTATATAACAACCAGGTGAGTATGTTCAAAAATTATTTTTATAATGAAAATAAACATTTTTAAACATAAGACTTACCTGGCAGTTATATATATAGCTGATTAACACCTTTGGTGGAGGGTTAGAGACAGCCAATATAGTTCGAATTCTGCTTAAGAGTTAATATAAAACAAGCTTAAGGGTTCGTACCTGATAAGGAAGCTGACTTCAATGATTCTCTGCCATTATGTCCGCTTTTCTTATGAGATCCAGCGATCCTCTCAGGGGGCTGAAGATCTCTAGGAGCTGTCAAACCGATGTACAAACCTCTATGTGACAGAGCCTCCTCTAATACCCAGTTCCGGGCACTCTCAAGGAACATAATTGACCACCTAACCAAATCAATGATTGCGGAAGACTGTCGCAATCTCCACAAGACAACCATAAAAACCAAATTAAAAGTTCCAAGAGAAGAAAAGGTATTAGGATTATGGGAATGAAGTGGTGGATCCTTCCCCCACTACTGCACTCGCTGCTATGAACGGTCCCACAGTGTAACAGTCCTCATGAAGTCTGGACACTTCAAATAGTGTGAAGCGAACACAGATTTGCTCCTTCAAATGGCTGTGTCCATAATGCTCTGCAACGATCTATTTTTTTTAAGGCCACTGAGGTTCCTACAGCTCTAACTTCATGATTCTTAACCTTTTAAAGTCTAAGGTCTGTTTCACTGCAATGTGCATGAGCCTCTCTTATTAAAAGTCTGATGAAAAATGACAGGGCATTGTTTGACATCTGCAAGGAGGGCTTCTTGACCGAGCACCACAGAGCTTCCGACTTGCCTCGCAGCTCCTTCGTTCTGTCCAGGTAGAACTTTAGTGTTCTTACTGGGCATAGGACTCTCTCTAACTCTTTGCCAACCACATCCAAAAGATTTGGAATCTCAAAAGCCTTAGGCCAAGGTTGAGAGGGGCATTCATTCTTGGCGAGAAAGAGCAGACAGCTTTGTTATCTCGAAAACCCACGTTTTTACAAAATGCATTTATTTCACTAACTCTCTTGGCTGTTGCCAGACTAACCAAGAAAAGGGTTTTCATCGTGAGGTCCTTAAGAGACGTAGAGTGCAAGGGCTCAAACCTTAAACTCATAAGGAACTTCAGGACTATATCCAGATTACAAGCTGATGAATCCTGGTGACGTTGCTTTGATGTATCAAAAGATTTAAGAAGTTCCTGTAAGTCCTTATTATTCGAAAGGTCCAAGTCTCTGTGCCTGAATACAGTTGCCAACATACTCCTGTATCCCTTGATGGTGGATGAAGAAAAATTGCGCTTCCTTCGCAGGAATAAAAGGAAGTCGGCAATCTGAGTTACAGAGGTACTGGATGAGGAAACAGAGTTGACTCTGCACCATTCTCTAAAAACCTCCCACTTGGATTGATAGACCCTGATGGTCGAAGATCTTCTCGCTCTTGCTATAGCTCTAGCTGCCTCCTTCGAAAAGCCTCTAGCTCTTGTGAGTTTTCCGATAGTCTGAAGGCAGTTAGCTGAAGATTTTGGAGACTTTGATGGTGCCTTTCCAAGTGGGGTTGTTAGAGTAAATCTACTCTTAATGGAAGGCTTCTTGGAGTGTCTACCATCCATTCCAGTACCTCTGTGTACCATTCTCTTGAGGGACAAAAGGGGGCTACTAGAGTCATTCTGGTCCCTTCGCTTGCCACAAACTTTTGTAACGCCTTGTAAAGGATCTTGAAAGGTGAAAAAACGTACGCGTCTAGATTGGACCAATCTAGCAGGAACGCGTCCATGTGTACTGCCTCGAGATCTGGCACTGGGGAGCAATACATCTCTAGCCTCTTTGTCTTTGAGGTCTTGAAAAGGTCTATGCAAGGGCGACCCCAAAGTCGCCACAGACTCTTGCAAACTTCTAGATGGAGTGTCCACTCTGTGGGTAGGACTTGACCTCTCCTGCTGAGGCTGTCTGCCATCACGTTCTTCTCCCCTTGAATGAACCTTGTAAGCAGAACTACATTTCTCTCCTTTGCCCAGATGAGGAGATTCCTCGCCGTCTCGTAAAGGGAAATCGAGTGGGTTCCCCCTTGCTTGGCAATGTAAGCCAATGCTGTGGTGTTGTCGGCATTGACCTGCACCACCTTGTTCAGAACTGACCCTTCGAAGCTTCTTAGGGCCACCAGGACTGCTAATAATTCCTTTTGGTTTATGTGGAAGTTCTTTTGAACCTCTGTTCACAACCCTGAAACTTCCAACTTGCCCAAGGTTGCTCCCCACCCCAAGTCCGAGGCGTCGGAACACAACACAAGGTCTGGATTCTTCTGTTCTAAAGGGTAACCTTCTTGAAACTTGACTGGATCGTTCCACCACTGAAGGCAACTTCTTATGGATTCCGTGACTGGGATACACATCGTCTCTAAATCCTTCTTCCCGTTCCAGTGATAATTGAGGTGGAATTGGAGAGGTCAAAGATTCAGCTTCCTAGAGGGACAAACTGTTCCAACGAGGAGAGGGTTCCCAACAGGCTCAACCACTTCCTCGCAGAACACTTCTGCACTTTTAGAAACGATTGCACTTTCAAGATGACTTGTTCCGTCCTTAAGGGAGACGGAAAAGCCCGAAAAACTAGAGTATCTCTTGTGATGGTGTCAGATGAGATTTGTCCTTGTTGACAAGAAGACCCAATTCTTCTGTCAAATTAAATGTTTTCTGAAGATCCTTCAGGCAGTGATCATAAGAGCGAGCTCTGAGAAGCCAATCGTCTAGGTACAGGGAGGCTCTGATGCCTCTTGAGTGGAGAATCCTTGCTACATTGAGCATAAGTTTCGTAAAAATTTGAGGGACGGTGTTGAGGCCGAAACACAGGGCCCGAAACTGGAGGTCTAATGATACCATCCAGTCGCCCTTTCTTACTGCTGCAAGAACTGACTTCGAAGTCTCCATCGAGAACTTCGTCTTTTGGACAAAAGTATTGAGAACACTTACGTCCAGGACTGGACGCCATCCCCCCCGAGTTCATGGGAACCAGGAACAGGCGGTTGTAAAAACCTGGTGACTACAAGTCCTGCGCCCTCTCTATGGCCCCCTTCTCCAACAAGAGAAACACTTGAAATTGTAAAGCTTGCCTCTTTGACTCCTCTCTGTACCTGGGAGAGAGATCAACTGGGGTTAAAACCAAAGGAGGTTTCCCTATAAACGGGATCTTGTAACCCTCCTTTAGAAGTTGAACTGACCAAAGGTCTGCTCCCCTCATCTCTCCCGCCTGCCAGAAGTTGTGTAGTCTGGCTCCTACTGCCTGAAGGCGAAAGCAGTCAGACTCTGCTTCGCCCTGTCCTAATATCTCTCCTCTTTGCTCTCCTTCCATCGGGCCTAGAGCTACCCCTGCTGGAAGTCTTTCCTCGAAAGGGCTGTGTCTCATCTTTAAGCTTGCGGCTAGAGAAGGAAGATGGTAATACCTTTCTTGCCGTCTTTGATACTAGATCTTGGGTGGCTTTCTGAGTCAATACTGAAGAAATCTCTCTAATGAGATCTTGCGGAAAGAGAGGAAGACGGCGGAGCATAAAGAAATTCCGACTTCTGAAAGGGAGTAACCCCCAGAAACAGAAATGAACACATCTGGGCTCTCTTCTTAAGTATGCCTGCTGTGAAAATCGCTGCCAACTCATTCGATCCGTCCCGTAATGACTTATCCATACAGGACATGATATGGATTAAACTAGAAGAGTCACCTTCTTTAAGAGCAGCAACCTTCTTGACCAAGGCTCTCAGAGTTCAATCGAGGAAATTAAAAACCTCGAAGGCTCTAAAGACGCCTTTAAGCAGATGGTCTAACTCTGAAGTAGACCAGAGAATCTTGGTCTTCCTCATGGCCGATCGACGGGGAGCGTCTACTAGACTTGAGAAATCTCCCTGGGCAGAGGCAAGACCCCCCAAGCTGAGAACTTCTCCTGTACCATACCATATACTGGATCTAGATGCTAATCTAGTTGGAGGGAATGCGAAGGCTGCTTTCCCTTGGTCCTTTTTGGACTCCATCCAGTCTCCCATCCTCCTAAGAGCTCTTTTTGACGATCGGGACAGCACCATTCTGGTAAACAGAGACTTCTTCGCCGTTTTCCCAAGCGTGAATTCAGATGGAGGTGAACGTGGAGCAAAGCGAACAAAAGACTCTGGGAACTCATCGTTGAAGACTATCATGAGTTTCTTCAAGTCCACTGAAGGACGAAACAACTTATAGATTCTTCTCCTTCTGATAACTCTTCAAAAAGTTCGACAGGAAAAAGGTGATCATCAACTTCTTCCTCTGACAAAGTCCCTTGACGCTCTGTGAAACGCTCACGATCCACGCGATCAGAGATAAGGAGTTCTTGATCTCGCCTCTTGATTAGATTAAGATCATCCTGAAGTCTGAAGCTCGCATCCTAAAAGTCATAAGTCCTTTCTTGACCTTCATGTAAGGAAGCGCGATGCTCAGTGTCACGCTCGACATCGCATCCTGCTTGGCGCTCGCCGTCGCATATCGCTTGACGCTCGACATCCTGCCTGGCTGCTCGCCGCTCGACGTCACGTCCTGGAGGACGCTCGACCTCCCGCCTCGCTGAATGTTCGACGTCCTGAATCGTAGGACGCTTGACGTCACAACTAGTAGGACGCTCAACGTCACGCTTTGCTAGACGATCTAGAACACGTCCTGTAGTACGCTCAACGCTACATAAAGAAGGACGCCCGACGCCTCGCTCTGGAGGACGCTCAACATCGAGTCTTGCTGGACGTTCTAAAGCACTTTCTGTAAGACGTTCACCATCACTTCTATTAGGACGTTCGGCACCTCGCTTTGAAGGACGCTCGACTTCACGAATGGCTAGACGTTCAACGTCAAATGTCGTTGGACGTTCAAGAACACGCCCTGGAGGACGTTTAACGTCACATTTACCAGGACACTCGGCGCTTTGCGCTGTTGAACGCTAGACGCGTCTAGTCACTTGATACTCACTGTCACGACTGGCTGCTTGACGCCTGGTGTCACGTTTGCGTTCGGGTTCAAGATTATTCTCACTATCCTTATAAGGAACAGTTTTAGGACATTTAACAGGAGAGATGTCCAAACGTTCGTCTTCAAATGTCTCACGACTCACCGCCTTGCGCCGCTTGGTGTCCAGAAAGGAAGCTTCCTGACGCCCAGGATCCACTGTCTGTAGCTTGGTAGCTTTGCATAAATGATGAAAATCTTTGCTGCATCTCTTACAGCATAATAAGATTCGGGTCAACTTAGGATAGAGGTGACGCTACGTCAATCGCAGGTTCGCTCTCCATGCCGCTCACAGAATGCTCAGAGCGTCCAGATGGTGATAACCAATCTGATGGTGGAGGAGGAGTATGAACCGAGGTCATGCCCGGTTCAGACAACTGCCCTACAACTGGACGATTCTTTACAGAATCCAACGTCCTAGCAGGAAGGAAAACGCTCTGGACTGCTCCAATGGTTATAACCAGGAACTTGCGGCGTCCTGGTAGGACGCTGGTTGACAATATCCAATTTCCTCTTAAGAGGTCTGGACGCTTGACGCCAGCCTCATGGAACCGCGTCATCTGAGGATGAAGAAAACACTTTAGCCTCACCTTTCCTATGGTGAGGGTGAACGTCCTGGGAAACGTCAACAGGAACGCTCGAGGGGACGTCTGCTAGGGAGCTAAAGCCTCTCGTTTCCTTTCGTCGCTCGACATTCCTTCTCCCAAGGGTTGAGGAGCTTGGAAGAGGTCTAAGACTAGGAGAACGACAAGCCCGAGCAGGCACACCCTCCACACCACTAAACACGTTCACTGCACTTCTAGCACTGTCACTTTTTAGCTGTTTCACGTTGGACATTCATTGCGTCCTGTCCGCAGCGATAGATTCAACCTTCGCGCACAACGCTTGAATAGCCAACATCATATCTTTAAGCATAGGCTCATTAGCAGTAACCGTAGTGGGATCAGAAACTACCACAACAGGGGAAGGAATAGGTTCGGTGACATGGGAAGAGGAAAAGTCTCTGGAAGAGCGAGAAGAACTACGCCTCAACTTATCTCTTTCTAATTTACGCGTATTGCGATCAAACTCTATTCACTCATGCTCAAATAATAGAACGCATTCATCACACCTATTATCCAACTCGCATACCTTACCTCTGCATTTTACGCAGATCGAATGTGGATCAATTGAGGCCTTAGCCAAACAGGTCTTACACCCACTCACACACACTAAAAGTTAAGGGGGGGTGGCCATTTTGATAAATTTGTAAGAGAGATCAACAAGCAAGGGTCAAAATATCAAAATCCAAACATAAATCAAGAGTATCCAATAGCAAATCCAAACAAGCGAGAGTCAAAACCAAATCATTGTACATCACCAAAGAAACAGCAATAATATCAGGTAATTAGCGAGGAGAATATCCAATGATGTTGCCATTAGCGGCGGCAGGGAGGATAGGAGGATTCATGGAATGGTTTAAAGGTACATCGCTAGGGGCGCACAGGTGGTACACCTGGGTATCCAATCAGCGATTGGCGCGAGTTTTGAATTTTCTGCCGTGACGTCAGGGATGTAAGCTATACACTGTATATATAACTAACAGTTAAGTCTTATGTTTAAAAAACATTTTATCCCAGAAAATCAGTGGTAAGGATACAAATATTCACAGTAATCTAGTTGCACTTGAATTTCCATATGATTTTTTAAAACTATTTCTCTCAATTTTAACTGGTTTAATAATATCAGCAATAATAGAATAAAAATTGTATGATCCATTTTGATTAGAATACAGTATAAATAATTATATACTGTACGATAACGGACACTCGCTCTATAGTATTTCCTATCAATAGCTCGTCTTATTTTACCCAGTTGACAAAGGTCTACATTGTCAAGAGTACTGTATTTCAATATTGGTACTCTTTCTAAGCTGCAGCATTCTTCTGATTAAAGATTGTATACTCTCATATTGATGTGTGCCTTGTGCCTTGTAGGAGGTAGGTTGGCCAGGGCACCAGCCACGCGTTCAGATACTACCGCTAGAGAGTTATGGGGTCCTTTTTCTGGCCAGACAGTACTACATTGGATCCTCCTCTCTGGTTACAGTACACTTTCCCTTTGCCTACACACACACCAAATAGTCTGGCCTATTCTTTACATATTCTCCTCTGTCCTCATACACCTGACAATACCAAGATTACCAAACAAATCTTCTCTCCTGGGGTTAACTACTGCTATGTAATTGTTCAGTGGCCACTTTCCTCTTGGTAAGGGTAGAAGAGACTCTTTAGCTATGGTAAGCAGCTCTTCTAGGAGAAGGACACTCCAAAGTCAAAACACTGTTCTCTAGTCTTGGGTAGTACCATAGCCTCTGTACCATGGTCTTCCCCTGTCTTGGGCTGGAGTTCCCTTGCTTGAGGGTCCACTCGGGCACACTATACTATCTTATTTCTCTTCCTCTTGTTTTGTTAAGTTTTTATAATTTATGTAGGAAATATTTAAATTAAAGTTATTACTGTTCTTAAAATATTTTATTTTATCTTGTTTCCTTTCCTCACTGGGCTAGTTTCCTTGTTGGAGCCACTGGGCTTATGGCATCCTGCTCTTCCAACTAGGGTTTAGCAAGTAACAATAATAACAATAATAATAATAATAATAATAATAATAACAATAATAATAATAATGACTCCTTGATTTATCAAATATAATTAGATACCAAAGGCTGCTTAACAACACTTAAGACACCTGAATAGCATTTGAAATGTATTAATCAACCTTAGCAATTATGACCATAAAAAAAAAGGGGTCAACTCACCAATGCAGGAGAGGGCAATTCCATATCTATAGGCCTGTTGGGTAAAGTTGGGAAAGCTACAAGGAATTCGTAGGGAAGACGGCATCTGGAATATAAATTGTAAAGTTGTGATTCTTGGTTACCTTTCATGATGGGAAATATCACACATTTTTTTGAGTACTGTAATTCTTACTTTTCCTAACAATATAAACCATTGTCCTTTAATAGGTGTATGATTTCCGCAAAGCTGGAAACTCGGCGGTTGAATTTAGAACAAGTGTCGGTAGTTACTGGCAAGTGGTGGGAAATCTCTGCCCAATCCCCCTCCTAGTACACTGAAGTCATGCCCTCTTTTGCCATTGTGTATGAAAAAAAAAACACTAAAATAAAGGAATTTAACAATAAAGTTAACAAAAATGACAAATTCGGAGATAATTTGTATTTTTCCTAACCATACAAACCTTAGCTATTTACATGGGGGTTTACTTTCAGCGTAGCTGAAATGACGAGCCATAAGAATTTTAACGAGGGTTAACTACCCCCACGCTAGTTAGCAAGGGGGTAGGGGGAGTGGTAGCTAGCTACCCCTCCCCCCTCACACACCGGTGAACTGCTTCACTTCACTTAGAGGTAGGACTTGCCTTGGGGGACAGGGCTGGCGGGCAAATATGTGTAAATAGCTAAGGTTTGTATGGTTAGGAAAAATACAAATTATCTCCGAATTTGTCATTTGTTCCGTAACCGAAATACAAACCACGCTATTTACATGGGGTGACTTACCCCTTACGTAGGGAGGAAAGTCCCGGCCTTACTGGCTTTGGCTTTTACCCGGGGACTCAGAAACCAAGTGAGTAGCACATCGAGAAAAAGAGTCCCTGCACCTCGCAAGTTCCTTGCTCCGCATGGAACGTGCGGCCTACATAAGCTTGTGTGTGGAGGGTTGAAGTGTGACTCGTCCTAGGAAGTTGACCTGAAGTCCTTTAAATGGAATTCTAGGCTAGGACGTTCCCAATACCACCTCGTCAGGGTATGGGGAATGCAACAGTATTATCTTAATACTAGGAACCCAAGGAAGCATGGTTTACCTGCAGATGTTTGAGGTCAGCTATGCAGAGAACCCAGGATCCTGCTTTCCCCAAGAGAGGGGAGGATGAAGAAAGAAGTAAGGGCCAGACATACTCTTTCGTTCATGCAGACTAAATCCGGGTAACAATGCCCTCAACCTTTTGCTACCTGTCCATTAAGGAGCCTGAGGTTACACCAGCTGTTGTGCAGCCACCACAGGGCCGATCAAGAATGTATCAAGGCTCCTGTGGGTCACATCCTGCAGGTAGTGGGCTGTGAAGGCCGTTGACGCTTCCAGACCCCCCCTTGTAGCACCTGCGTCACCGAGAAGTTTCTCTTGAAAGCCAGAGACGTAGCAATGCCTCTGACATCGTGTGCTCTGGGACGACGTGACGGAGGAGGGTCTGGATTCAAGGCGTGGTGGATGACCCTTCGGATCCAGGCAGAGATAGTGTTCTTGGTGACCCTCCTCTTCGTCCTTCCCGTGCTCACAAACAGGGCTTGCACGCGAGGATGGACTGCAGCCGTTCTCTTCAGATAACGCCTCAGACTTCTCACTGGGCATAATAACAGATGGTCTGGGTCACTTGTTAAAGAACGGAGACTCGAGACCCTGAAGGAGTCGAACCGTGGGTCCGGGACTCCAGGGTTCTGAGTCTTAGCTACAAACTCAGGGACGAACCCGAACGTTACCTCCCCCCATCCCCTTGAATGGGCGACGTCGCATGAGAGACCATGAAGTTCACTGACCTGCTTGGCTGACGCCTAAGCGAGCAGGAACGCCGTCTTCCAAGTCAGGTGTCGATCGGAGGCCTGGCGTAATGGTTCGAACGGAGGTCTCTTAAGAGCCCTGAGGACTCGAACCACGTTCCAAGGAGGGGGTCTCACTTTCGACTGAGGGCAGGTAAGCTCGTAGCTTCGTATGAGTAAAGAAAGTTCCAGCGAGGAAGAAATGTCCATTCCTTTCAGCCTGAAGGCTAAGTTTAAGGCTGAGCTATAGCCTTTCACCGCCGAGACTGAAAGGCGCATTTCCTCCCGCAAATACACAAGAAACTCCATTATTGCTGGAATAGTGGCATCGAGGGGAGACAAACCCCTCCCACGACACCAACCACAGAAGACACTCCACTTCACCTGGTAGACCCCTGCGGATGACTTCCGCAGGTGTTGAGACATCCTGTCCGCAACTTGTTACGAAAAGCCTCTCTCCGTGAGGAGACGCTGGATAGTTTCCAGGCGTTAAGCCGAAGCGAAGCTACGGCCTTGTGGTAGATGTTGCAGTGTGGTTGCTGAGTAGCTCGTGTCGTGGGGTGAGTTCTCTCGGGAGTTCTGTCAGGAGCTGCAGAAGGTCCGGGAACCACTCTGCGTGATGCCATAGCGGAGCTATTAAGGTCATTGACAGATTGACCGATAGTCTGGTCTTGTTGAGCACCCTTCTCATCAGACAGAACGGTGGAAAGGCGTAGACGTAGATGTTGTCCCACCGTTGTTGGAAGGCATCTTGCCAGAGTGCCTTGGGGTCCGGGACTGGGGAGCAGTACAGCGGCAGCTTGAAATTCGAAGCTGTCGCGAACAGGTCCACTGTCGGGGAACCCCACAAAGTCAGGACTTTGCTGGCTACTTGAGGATCCAAAGACCACTCGGTACTCACTATCTGCGAAGCCCTGCTCAGACTGTCGGTGAGCACATTCCTTTTGCCCGGAATGAAGCGAGCTGATAGTGGAATCGAGTGGACTTCGGTCCACCTCAGTATCTCTACTGCAAGATGGGATAGCTGTTGTGAAAAGGTACCTCCCTGCTTGTTGATATAAGCCACTACCGTGGTGTTGTCGCTCATCAACACCACAGAGTGGCCCGCCAGGACCTGTTGGAACTGTTGAAGGGCCAGGTAGACGGCCTTCATTTCTAACAGGTTGATGTGGAGGCACCTTTCTGATTCTGACCATAGGCCTGAGATCCTCTGGTTCAGAACGTGGGCCCCCCACCCTTCTTTTGACGTGTCCGAGAACAGCATCAAATCCGGGGGGAGGACGAGAAGATCCACTCCCTTTCGTAGGTTTTCGTCGGTCAGCCACCACTGCAGGTCCATCCGTTCCGCAGGTCCCATGGGGACCAGAGTGTCCGGGGAATCGTTGCCTTGATTCCACCGGGACTTGAGCTGCCATTGAAGGGATCTCATCCTGAGGCGGCCATTCGGAACTAGACGGGCCAGGGAGGCTAGGTGACCAAGGAGACGTAACCAAGATTGGGCTGGAAGGGCTTCCCATCCGAGGAAAGGTCTTGCGACCCTCCTCAGCCTTGCTATCCTGTCGTCTGATGGA
The DNA here is from genome assembly GCF_036898095.1 of Palaemon carinicauda. NCBI lineage: Eukaryota > Metazoa > Arthropoda > Malacostraca > Decapoda > Palaemonidae > Palaemon > Palaemon carinicauda. Next base: position 51,031,047 of record NC_090757.1, on the reverse strand, counting down.
AAGGCTTTGTGGAGATTGGTGTCTAATATCATGCCTAGATATACCAGTCGTTGAATTGGAAGCAGAGAAGACTTCTCGAGGTTTACCATGATCCCTAGATCTTGGCAAAGCCCCAGAAGCTTGTCTCTGTGTCGAAGAAGGGTCGACTTCGAGTCTGCCAGAATCAGCCAGTCGTCCAGATAGCGGAGGAGACGGATGCCGATCCTGTGTGCCCACGAAGAAATCAGGGTGAACACTGGTGAACACCTGAGGCACTGTGGAGAGACCGAAACACAGCACCTTGAACTGGTAGGTCTTGTTGTCTAAGCTGAATCTCAAGTACTTCCTGGAAGACGGATGGACTGGGATCTGGAAGTACGCGTCCTTTAAATCTAGAGTGCACATGAAGTCTTGCGGTCTCATTGCAAGTCTGACCGTGTCCGCTGTCTCCATGCTGAACGAAGTTTGCTTGACAAACTTGTTCAGAGCTGAGAGGTCGATGACAGGTCTCCAGCCTCCAGACGCCTTCTTTACAAGAAAAAGTCGACTGAAGAAGCCTGGGGAGCCGTCGACGACCTCCTGGAGAGCATCCTTCTTGAGCATGGTCTCGACTTCTGCCCGAAGGGCTAGTCCCTTTACCGATCCCATGGCATAGGAGCTCAACGACACTGGATTCGCTGTCAGGGGAGGAAGAGATGTTATGAACGGGACGCGATATCCTTGACTGATCACAGAGATCGTCCAGGAATCGGCCCCAAGTTGCTGCCACCTGTTCGCGCAACTTTGTAGGCATCCCCCCACTGGTGGACATGCAGGGGGATTGCCAATCCTAGCGTTTACTGTACGGCCTCGTCCGCTCCCCCTAGGATTCTTACCTCCCCTGGAGGACTTACCTCCTTTCTTGTCCTTGACAGGAAAGGGTCTGCTGTTTAGACACCTTGACCTTCGCTGCCGGAGCCTGTCTTGGTGTCTTAGACTGACGAGGCTGCTGAGGTTGTTGTTGAGGAGCTGGAGGTTTGTAGGGCCGAGATGTAAGGGCCCTTTGGAGGAGCGAATCCTGATTCGACTTCCTCCACCTCTCAGCTGTCCGTTCTACATCCTTGGGCTCGAACAAACTCACTCCAAGGATGGAGAAGTGTCTGAGCCTGCTGACATCCACGGCTGGGACCCTTGAGTGGAACCTCTCGGTCACGGCATCCCGACGTTTTAGGATCGAGTTAGCCCCCGAGTTCGAAACTTGGTAAGCTAAAAACTCGATGGAGCGCGTGCCCGAGAGGAGGAAAGTCTCAAGGGCCTTCCTGGTGCTCTCCTTGGACAAGTCCTCGGATCGCAACAAGATGCCCAGAGACCCGAGCCAGATGTCCAGCCATGAAGTGGCCTGCATAGCACACTTCGCAACCTTCTCCTGGCTTAGGATCTCCGTAGCCGAGAATGTCACCTGCCGGGCGGAGAGTTTCTCGAGAGAAATCCCCCTAGAGAGCTCTTCCACGGAGTGGTGGAGGGGAAGAGCTAAACAAGACTCCCCCATGATCTCGAAGTACAGTACCTCCTCTGCTGTACGCAAGGAGGTGGGAGGAGTTTGTTCCCGGCAGAGGAACGGCTGGAGGAGGTGAGTTCGGCGAGATGGTCCTCAACCTTGTCTCTGGCACCCTTCACTCCCTGGGACCAGGGCAGAGCCGCGCTGGCCTTTGGGAGCTTCTGGGTACCGTAGACTTGGTCCAGGACCGTGTCCTTGCCTTCGCAAGGGGCGGTCTCGGGGTCCTTGAATCCATTGAGTTACCTCATCAAACTCAGGACCTGCCAGAAGGCATGCTCCGACTCGTGCTGTTCTACTCCTTGCAGGCTGGCAGAAAGGTCTCCTGTCCCCAGTAGCTCTCCTGGGGTCTCGGTAGCTCCGGTCGAATCCAGGTGGAAGACTTAGGGACAGTCTTCGAGTCCTCAGGCTCCCTCCTGGGAGGGATACAGGACTCAAGCAAAGAAGTCTGGGGGCTCCTCTCCACGCGAGACGGTTCTCTTCCTCGAGGTGGGGTTCCTCCCATTGGTGCCGTGGGAGAACGCCTCACCTCGCTGGATTCCCCTGAGGACGGAAAGGCTTCGTCCACAGGGGAAGGAGAAAACGTCTGCGAAGGGGAAGGGGCCTTCCTGACGGACTTCTTGGGAGCCAACTTAACCATGGGAGAAGTAACCACGAAGTCCACTCCTCTCCTTCCCTTCAGCGGGGAAGCGGTTGCCGTTGGTTTCAGTCCCAGATCAGCAAGGGCCAGCTTCATCGCCTGCACAACCAATTTGATCAGGGATCCAAACCAAGGCTGGCGGCTGACCGACGCAGTGTCAGCAACACCCGCTGGAGGGAAGGGGATCGGCTGATCCTTAGGAGTGGATACTACGGGGCCTGCCTGAAAAGAAGGAGAATGTTGCGTGGACCTCTCCGAAGACTCTTCCTGCTCCTGGACGAGCGTAGCTCTGCGCTTGCGGGGTGGAGATCGCGATGACGAGGATCTGGAAATACGCGTCCCCGATGGCTCGCACGGTTGGGTGGGCTGCGAAACCCGGCGGGAATCGCTGGCGGCGGCGCGCTGGCGCGATGGTTGAATCGTCGGTTCGTGCGCGGGCGCGTGGGGGAGGGTGAGAGGGCGAGTGGGCGCGTAGGTGAAGGTGCGCGTGGGCGCGCAGGCGAAGGTGCGCGTGGGCGCGCAGGTGAGGGTGCGCGTGGCTGTAACGGTGAGCGCTGGCGGTCGGGAGAACGATGGCGTGTTGGCGAGTGACGGCGCGTTGGAGAGCAACGGCGCGTTGGAGAGCAACGGCGCGTTGGAGAGCAACGGCGCGTTGGCAAGCGATGGCGCGTAGCGCGAATAGGCGAACGACTACGCACAGGCAAGTTAGCGCGCGGGCGTGTCGGAGACCTGTGGCGATCCGGTGCGGGGGCATGTAGGAGAGCGCTTGCACGCAGGCGTAGGATCGCGCGGACGAGCAGGAGGTCGCTGGCGCGCAGGAGATCGCTGGCGCGTAGCTGCGCGTTCCGAAGGAACCAGCTGGGGCGCAGGACCAGAAGGCAATTATTTGCGCAAGGGTGAATGCTCGTGGGTGGGCTCAGGAGACATCTCGTGGGCGCGCTGCGCAGGAACTCGGGCTGGCTTTGAAGTGCGCGCGATGGCGCGCAGGCGAACGTCGGCGAGGAGGCGGAGGGACAGTGTCCCTGCCTGCGCCCAGATCCGGAGATTGTGGGTGCGTGGGCGAACATTGGCGCGCATGGCGCGCATCAGGAACGGGGCGAGCCATTGTGCGCTGACGAGCAGGAGATCGTGGACGCTCAGGAGACCGATGGCGCACATTGCGCGTAGCAGGAACAGAAGTGCGCTGGCGAGCTGGAAAACGCTGGTGCACAGGAGGTCTCTGAAGCACAGGAGAGCGCTGGCGCGTAGGAGAGCGTGGGCGAGCAGAGATCTACGGCGCGACTCAGGAGATCGGCTGGGCGCAGCAAGTCCAGAGGGATCTCTAGGACTGCGCCCGCGCGCAAGTAAAACCTGGCGCTCGAGAGACTCACCCACATTGTGGGAAGAGCCCTCTTGCCCCGAAGGAACCGGTGCCCGTTGGATAACGGGGTGCGTAGGCGCCCACAGCGCATCAGCGTCCAGAAACGGGGATGGAAGACTGGAAGGTCTGGCAGGCGTCGGAGATCGCGAACAATCTGCGGAGAGGTCCAAGGAAGCAGCTGCAACAGTCTGCTCTCGACGTGGAGGATCCTCTGTGGGGGAAGTCGAAGGTGAAGATGCGCCTCCCAGCTCCCTTGTAGGGAGAAGAAAGGCCTCTGCGGCGAAGCGAAGGGCGAGCCTTACGGCGAAGATGACCTCGAGGCACAGCATCACCATCATCTGTCTTCCAAAGAGGAGTCACTGTCAGTGGACTCCCCCGAGGGGGAGAGTCACCTGCAGGAGAGACCGTTGGACCCAGCTCCTCCCTCGAAGGATGTTCGGAGGGAGGAACTGAGCCTTCAGCAATAACCGCAACTGCAGCAGGGGTTTGACCCGACCCGTCGGAAGCCTCTGCCACAACAACGACGACAATAGACAGAGGATCTACCTCTGCTATTACCGGCGACTGTTTGACAGCTGTACCCAACTGGATCAGGTCAAACAGGGCTTCCTTGGAGGGTGAGCCCTTAAGCCCCAAGGAAGCCCAAAGCTGAAAGAGATCATCGTTAGTCAGAATCAATGCCCTCCCCCGGAGCAGGAGGGTGAGCTGCCTCGCTATGGGAGGCAACGCCCTCTCCTGAACCCCGAGATTGGGAAACAAAAGAAGGGCCTGCGCTACCACTCGCCGGCCTCTCGTGAGAGACCGATTGAGTGGGAGCTTCGGAGGAGGTTCAGGCAGCGGAAGAAGAGTCCCTGGAACCTTTCTTTTTCAAGGCAACCCTTGAAGGAGAACGGTCCCACTTAGGCTTCTTCTTACGCCGCCAGGCAAACCTCTCCCACTGGGAGGTAGGCCACTCCCTGCACTCACTACAAATATTTTCTCTTTCACACCGTTGACCTCGACACTGCGGGCATAAGGAGTGAGGGTCCGTCTCGACCGCCGACATGAACGTTCCATAAGGGCGGTCGGGGAGTCCAGGGCACTTCCGCATGATGGAAAGAAAGGATGAGGCCAACTTCAAACACACAAGCTGAAAGAAAAAGCAAAAAATTAAGACTGTCAACAATGCGAGGGCGAAGCAGAGACGTCTGCTCATCGCCCGAGCCAAAAGTGAAGTAGTTCACCGGTCTGTGAGGGGGGGAGGGGTAGCTAGCTACCACTCCCCTTACCCCCTTGCTAACTAGCGCGGGGGTAGTTAACCCTCGTTAAAATTCTTATGGCTCGTCATTTCAGCTACGCCAAAAGTAAACCCCCTTGTAAATAGCGTGGTTTGTATTTCCGTTACGGAACAATGATGTTTTATTGGTCTAAACTGGCCATGAAGCTATTTATAAACTAGCTCAGTCGCTTCTCTCCGTCCATACAGGTTCTTTCAAAATGGATGACTTCCAATTCTTTTCTTCTTTTACCTTTGGGACAAAATATTTTACAAAAAACAAATTTTAGATCACCAATTTAAAAAGTTATGGAACATTTGACCTCTGACGTATTGCTGTAACTGTCGGACTCATGGCTTATGGCCATGGACCAATGACGTCACATGTCAACCTAAGTTGATGCTTCGTAGCATAACTAACAGAGTAATAAAGATAGATTTTGAAAATTGAATAAGAAAGCTGAATAAATTTTTCATATAACACTTATGGTTACATGAACGGATGATGGGAAAGTGCGTCATCAGATCCTCTAAGGGCTAAAGAAACTATCAGCCTGTTGTAAAAGCAGCAGTATGAGATCTACAACACTTTAGGTCAGGTTACATTCTGATTTTGTTTAGAGGCTTGACACCCGTCCCACCACAGGTCAAGACTCAGCAGTCTGGGTTAGGTTAGGTCCTCGGTGAAGTTTTCTGTATGGAAGTATCCAAACTGAAATAGGCCTAATGTTTTCACATCATGAAAATATATTCTACATTTAATAGAACATTTAACTGGTTACACCTTGGTTATTAGCCTATAAATAAAAATGGCATCAAAGCCAATATCAAAGAAAGCTGATGTGGTAATGTCCCTGACTGGTGAACGCCAGACTGGGGTTCAAGTCATCCTCAAACTAGTTAGTTCCGTTAGTCGCTGTAACCTCACCATCCTTGTGGGTTAAGGATGGGGGGTTTGGGGGAGCCTATAGGTCTATCTGCTGAGTCATCAGCAGCCATTGCCTGGCCCTCCTTGGTCCTAGCTTGGATGGAGATGGGGCTTGGGCGCTGATCGTAAATATACTGCATATGGTCAGTCTCTGGGGCATTGTCCTGCTTGATAGGGCAATGTCCCTGTCCCTTGCCTCTGCCATTCATGAGCAGCCTTTAAACCTTTAAAACATGAAAATAATATCTAGGTCTAGAATCACATAAAGTACTGTATGTCTAAATTGAACTTGCCATCGTAAAATTACAGCGTTAAATTTTCACGCGTTTTACCTGATAAAAATATAAATTACAGTACAACAAAAGAGGTGGGTGGGAATCTACCGAAATTTAACCCCTCCTTCTTCTATTTCTAGCTTCTACAGCCTGTAAAATATCGGGCAAATTCTTTGGTTGGTGATTCTTATTTCCTAAAAATCTATGTTACCGTTTCTCCATTTTCTTTATTCTCTACAGCTAAACAAATACTGTCGTACTACTATAGCCCCTCTGCATACCTCACAAAGCCCATCTTTATAATTCCTGTTAGTATAATTTTCCTTTAAGTATCATATTCAACCTTGTTTTCATTACTATGACAGCTTCCTTATTGCTATGTTCACCTATGTAATCTCTTCTGCTATTGCCATTTACAAGCCTCAACTTGTTCATTTCTGCTTTGCTCATAATTCTAATTTTCCTTTTATTTTCATCTGTCACGATCTTCTAACCCAACCTGGGACCCATTTTCTTAGGAGGGGGAATCGCCCCGCCCCCCTACGGTAATTTATCTCAACTAACCTTACGACATATTTCATATTAAAGTGCATGGCAGTATTTCGGAAAGGGAAAGGGAAAGGTATACGGAGAAACAAAAAACATAAATAAATTTTAAATATATGAAAAGTCAAGCATATAAATAAAAATAAAAATAATCTTGTAAATCTGCTCCCCACAGGATACATAAAAAGCTTATTATTGGTCAAACGACGTAGAAAATATGGATAACTAATAACCTTAATGGTAATAAACCACCTTTATTTACCTTAACCAGAGACCAGATGCCTTGACAGGCCTGCTAAGGTTAGTAGCAGGTTAAATAACGTAGAAATACCTTGGGTAGAAACATCAGATTAACTATACATCGGTCGCTTACTTCAAAAGGACATTACCAGATACACTTGAAATGCTAAAGAAAACCTGCATTTTAAGGAGGACTATATTAAAAAATTTCATGTTTGCGTCTACTCTTGTATTCCTGTACTAGCTAGGAGTTGAGTCTTGATATGTTTAATTTTTTTTTATTCTGGGAAGGTAAGTGCTTCAAATGAGCATGCCGGATATTCTTTTTTTTCCTCATTGCTGAAACAGAATGCATGACCATAACTGAGCAACCACCTTAGTGCATACAGAATATTACAAATCTGAAAGTAATTTGTTTTCACAAATAAACCAGCCAAGTCTGCATTCCAAGTCCAGTTTACCTGATTATCTTGAGAAAACTTCACAGGTACAAAGATTTTCTAGGCGTAAATCTTCCGAGAGAGAGAGAGAGAGAGAGAGAGAGAGAGAGAGAGAGAGAGAGAGAGAGAGAGAGAGAGAGAGAGAGAGAGAGAGAGAGAGATCAAGCAACGTCGTATCTTATATTAATCCTATTTTTTGCAGTGCAGAGACTTGGGATCTGGAAGGAATTTGTTTATTTCTATGATTTATTGAAGAGGCTTCCTGTTGTGTGTAGGTTATTTTAAATACTTAAATAAAACTTTGTTACTGAAATACAATGATCAACACTTAGCACAATTAATTGTTTTGAATCTAAAATTTAATTTATCAATACCGTTAAGGTGAACCGCATGTTTGTAAATGTGTTGCAATTCTAATCAACACGAAGCAATTCATAAAGTTAGGTTTCATCACAAAATAGCTATTAGAATTATACTAGAACAATTTCTTTAACTCACCTTTTTTCCCAACCCACAAGAGAATTGACAAAATATTTCAATTAATCGCATTTGACTAACAGACTACCTCGTTCAACAGGAAAGCAAGAACTGAGAGAGAGAGAGAGAGAGAGAGAGAGAGAGAGAGAGAGAGAGAGAGAGAGAGAGAGAGAGAGAGAGAGAGAGAGAGAATCGTATGTCCTGTCACAGCATACGATAGTTATTTCAAGTTTCCATCAGACCAATGCAATTTCTCCTTTACTTTCAAGTTAATTTTAGAGGCTCTGCGTTTTATTTTCTAGGTATTCTGCGTATAATACTTTACACATTTTGCCTTAAACACAAACATCTAAGATAACTTTTTAATTAGCGGTTTTTTTTTTCTATTTTTTTACAGTATGCGTACTCTTAGAGTGATCAGTAACTAGACCCAGCCAAGTGCGCACATAACGTTAACGAAATTAATGCTTGCCAACGCCATCGGGGGTCGTCATGAATGTTGCACAGTCACGGAACTTCTCACCCACGTGCTTGTGGCAAATGTTCCACCGTATATTTGTACATCTGTAAGCTCCTCCACTTATTAACCCCGAATGCACATGTTACACCCTTACACTTACCAGGATATGGTTTATTAAAATTGTACCGTGGGTTCCACAAGATGACCGTTATTTGGACGCACTCGAAAAATCAAACGAAGCTAGTCCAATTTAATCGTAAATTGTAAACTATCAAAACACTTAGAAAATAATAATTTTCAACTTTTTGAAATAGCTTTGTATCATCAGTTATATACGGTCAAGTGAATGCTTATTGTAGAATTTGGGGCTACGTATTCAATGACTAGACACTCTGCTGTTGAGGCCCTAGTAACTTAAGTTATTCTAGATTTGATAGGCAGCCATTGTAACTTTTAAAGTAAACTGGTAATCCTATAAGGGTAACATTGCTTGCAACTTCTCAAACGTTATATCTGCCAGAGTCGACGCAAATTAAAAATTAACCGAACAAAAAGATATTGGACTCGGTTGGTAACAGGAAACTGGCTGACCTAGAGTATGCTAATGACGCTGCCCTTATAATGATAGTAGGTTGTCCAGGGCACCAGCCACCCGTGGAGTTGCTAGCGCTAGAGAGTTATGGGGTCTTTTGACTGGCCAGACAGTACTACATTGGATCCTTCTCTCTGGTTACGGTTCACTTTCCCATTGCCTACACATACATCGAATAGTCTGGCCTATTCTTTACACATTCTCCTCTTTCCTCATACACCTGATAACACTGAAATTACCAAACAATTCTTCTTCGCCCAATGGGTTAACTACTGTAATGTAATTGTTCAGTGGCCACTTTCCTCTTGGTAAGGGTAGAAGAGACTATTTAGCTATGGTAAGCAGCTCTTCTAGGAGAATGACACTCCAAAATCAAACCATTGTTCTCTAGTCTTGGGTAGTGCCATAGCCTCTGTACCATGGTCTTCCCTTGTCTTGGGTTAGAGCTCTCTTGCTTAAGGGTACAATCGAGCACACTATTCTATCTAATTTCTCTTCTAGTTTTGTTAATTTTTGTATAGTTTATAAAAAGAATATCTATTTTAATGTTGTTACATTTCTTAAAATATTTTAGTTTTCCTTGTTTCCTTTCCTCACTGGGCTATTTTCCCTGTTGGGGGCCCTGGGCTTATAGCACCCTGCTTTTCCAACTAGGATTGTAGCTTAGCAAGTAGTAATAATAATAATAATAATAATAATAATGATAATAACACCAAAGGACCTGCAAAGCTTGCTTACCAGAATGCATGAAATATCACATGAGGTTGGGCTCAAGATAAACAGAAGAAAGACAGAGATGATGAGAACGGATAATACAATGGAAGATGAAATATCATTGGAAGGAGGGAGGATTAATGAGGTGGAATCATTTGAATATTTTGGAACTATGATCTCTAATACAGGGTATTTAGAATAGGAGTTTAAAGGAAGATTGAAAATAAGTAAATCAGACAATGGCAAGGTTATGTAAAATTTTGAAACGAAATCACCTGAAATTTTATATAAAAATCAGACTATATATCAGTTTAGTGAGATCGATGTTACTCTGTGGACATGAGTTATGGTATGACAATGAAACACTATCCAACAGATTTTGTAGGTTTGAGAACAAAGCCCTCAGATGAACACTGAGAGTTGAATGACAGGACAGGATTAGAAATGAAACTGATAAGAGAGATTACTTGAGTGTCATATGTGGATGAGATCATGGTGAGGGATAGATGGAGATGGTTTGGGCCTGCTCTTTGCACTCCCCAAAAGAGATGTTCCCCAAACTTTCAACTGGGCTCCACAAGGCACTAGCAGAGTTGGAAAACCAAGGCGTGCAAGGCTGGGGACTAGGGCACGTGAAGTAGGAGACTGGCGAAATCCGAGTGATCGAGGACATTTTCCCCACCGGACATCTTCACACCGGACACTCCCCCCCCCCCCGTAATATTTACCCCACCGGATATTTTCCCTACCGGATATCCCCCCCCCCCAATGTTAAAAGCCATGTAAAGAAATAAAAAGTAAGCATTTGGTTGACAACGAAATTAATTACACTGCATGCATTGCAAATCCGCTATTACTCTCGGGGATATTTTTTTAAGGAATGCAAATAGTTGTGAGGGGCCGAGAGAAGGTTGTGACTCAAAGACAGTATGAAAGCAACTGAGTGAGTTTATTATAGAACACTCTTCTTTATATACAAAAGCTGAAGGCAACAAGAATTTTCATGTTTAAAATTGACTCCGTTACCGATGAGGAAAACAGACATGTTTTTTTCAGGTTCTTTTTAGTGCGAGGGGAAAGCGAAGATACAAGCACAAAATGAACTATGTACGATCGTGTGACACACGGTTGGTACATGGTTTTTGCTCCACCGTGCCTCACTTCACTCCCAACGACCCTTGATTAGGGCATTACACAACAACCCACTTTCCCGTTCTTACGGGCAATAATTATTGACTCCCTTTTCAAGGAGGTTTTGGGTCTCAAATGCGTTCGCTAAGAAATAATTAACTTATATTACGTTATAAATTTTATCTTAGAATTCACGACCTAGATGAAAAATTGAAATTGTGATGGTTGGATCACATCTGCGTGATATTAGTTGATATAATATCAATACTATTACTCTATCAAAAGTAATATAGAAACATGGAGTTAAGTCCAGGATGTTTGCAGATGATACACAATTTTACTTCTCCATAAATGTAACTGGTGATACTGCTAAGAATTTAAACCAGGTTATTATTATTATTATTGTGATTATTATTATTTGCTAAGCTACAACCCTAGTTGGAAAAGCAGGAGCTGTAAGTCCAAGGGCCCCAACAGGGAAAACAGTCCAGTGAGGAAGGGAAACAAGGAAAAATAAAATATTTTAAGAACAGTAACATTAAAATAAATATTTCCTGTATAAACTATAAAAAAATAACAAAACTAGAGGAAGAGAAATTAGATGGAATAGTGTGCCCTACCGTATCCTCAAGCAAAAGAACTCTAACCCAAGACAGTGGTAGACCATGGTACAGAGGCTATGGCACTACCCAAGCCTAGAGAACAATGGTTTGATTTTGGAGTGTCCTTCTCCTAGAAGAGCTGCTTACCATAGATAAAGTCTCTTCTACCCTCACCAAGAGGAAAGTAACCACAGAACAATTACAGTGCAGTAGTTAAGAAGAATTGTTTGGTAATCTCAGTGTTGTCACGTGTATGAGGAGAATCTGTAAAGAATAAGCCAGACTATTCGGTTTATGTGTAGGCAAAGGGAAAATGAACCGTAACCAGAGAGAAGGATCCAATGTAGTACTGTCTGGCCAGTAAAAGGACCCCATAACACTCTAGCGGTAGTATCTCAACAGGTGGCTGGTGCCCTGGTATCCTACTAACCTATATTACTACTATTAAGGTATGGCTGGCAATTAATGAACTAAAACTATATCAAAATAACACTTAATTCATGGTGGCAGAAAACTAAAACAGTTTAAGAAACATTGGTGACATCCAAATAAATATAAATGGAAACTTGGTCTCGATATCTAATAGAATTCGTCACCAACGTGCATTGCTGGTCTGTAATTTGTCTCTCAGTGTTCAAATAATGCAGTAAGAATCAGTAGATATCACCTTAGAAACATTGCTCTAGTAGATAAATATCTGGAGGAATGTTCTGTTAAGAAATCTGAGATTACCTGTTTTATTTGAGATTAACTGTATTATTACCAAAAGTACAAATTAAGAAGTTACAAAACATAATAAACAACGAGCAAGATTGATAAAAGGTGTTCCACCAAAGAAATTATTACCTATGTACTGATTGAACTGCACTGGCTGACGATTAAAGCTAGACAAGATGTCAAGATATGTGCAATGACTCATCAAGCTATCAGGACTGGTCATCCTAAGAGAACTGCTACACAGTGCACCCAACAAATCGTGTCGACACAAAGTAGTAACGGATGTTTTCAAGTTACTGGAGCCCAGCTGCCCCTCGACTGTAGGTTCTAGATCTTGCAAATATGCAGCCCCGAGATTGCATAATCAATTCTTATTTAACATCCGAAGGGCTGATGATATAAAATGTTTCAAGAAGTTGAAGCTTTTTTTTTTTGTTCATGAAATGTTATGATACATAATTTTTCAGTGTGTTACAGAACCAGGAAACTGCCCTCAAATAAGGAAAGTAGGAAAATTATTGAAAACGCTTACCAATAATGAAAGGTCGTTGCTGGGACTATATTTAGATTGAAATTCACTGTCAACAATAAAATAAATATAGAAAGGCAACGGAACAAAATCTCTCTCTCTCTCTCTCTCTCTCTCTCTCTCTCTCTCTCTCTCTCTCTAAAGATGTCCGGATGGGGATCTGAAGGATTTTTATGCAAAATTAAAGTCTATATTCAATTAAAAGCGTATATAGCGTCAGAAAGATCGAACGTAGAATACTGCAATCCTCGTTGTATTTTATGACAATCTTAAAGTTGGAGATTTGACATTTGGAATATTTCAGACGATGTCTTATATATGGTTGAACTCTTTTCTGAATGGTTTTGTACAGATTAACATTTCAAAAATCTGGTTCGAGAAGAGTTAATTAAATATTGAATATTTCCGGTAGTAGACTTCTTGTTTTTAGGGAGCCAGTTTAACCAAATCAGCAAATGGTCTTTTAGAACCTTTCGTACCAAGATTAAATTCAGATAGAGACGACTGGGGAAATCTAACTGAGGCTCTTTACGTCAATAGGCGTGGGAGGAGATGATGATGGTGATAGTGAACCATAAGAATCTAGTAACTTCGATTGAATAGACAGAAAGTGTCCGTTGACAATCTTTTTTTTTTAGGCCTACTATGACCTGAATAGAGAATGTGGAAGAATACGGACTGATTTAAGAGTCAGTACTCGTTCAATGTTGTTGGGTTGAAATTTATGCTTTTAATTATAAGGTTATATGAACACAAAGTGGTGTATAAAAACGGTCATGTTTCTCTCAACAATATTACTATTGACTTTGCTAGAAAGATAAAAACAAAAATATAAACAGATAAGTAAATATGCATTTATAAACGCTCAAATATGTATGTATAAACAGTAAGTATATATATATATATATATATATATATATATATATATATATATATATATATATATATATATATATATATATATTTACAATGTAGAAAGTGACACCGGAGACATAAAGCCCATTGATGTTGAAAATAAATAATACAATGAGGCTAATTCATTAAGTCTTGAATTACTCAAGAATTGTCTCTCTAAGTCAGCTTAGCGTCACTGGCATCTGAAAATGTAGATTGGGTATTATCACAGTTAAATGCTCACTGTTCAACTGTGGAAACAGAAAAAAAAACTAATTGAGATATTAAACAGACTTTATTTGTCTGATAAACTCTAAGTGTGATACTTGAAAACTTTTATTTATTTCTCTCTCTCTCTCTCTCTCTCTCTCTCTCTCTCTCTCTCTCTCTCTCTATATATATATATATATATATAGATATACTTATATATATATATATATATATATATATATATATATATATATATATATACAAGTATATCTATCTATCTATCTATCTATCTATCTATATATATATATATATATATATAATTTTATATTAATTTCCTTTTTCCCTTTCCTCACTGGGCTGTTTTTCGCTGTTGGAGCCCTTAGGCTTATAGCACCTTGCTTTTCCAATTAGGGCTGTAGCTTAGCTAATAATAATAATAATAATAATAATAATAATAATAGCATAGTACTGACAAGTGTATAATTCAGATGTGGTAGGAGGTGTCAGTATACTAGAGGAAGGTATCGAAAGGGCTGGATAGTTGATAAACATCATCATCATCATCTCCTACGCCTATTGACGCAAAGGGAAGAAGGATTATAAACAAGGTCTATAGAATAGACTTTGATGATAAAGATGCAAAGGAGCTTGATGGCGCAATATAACTAGGAGAATTAAATATTCTGATTCTAATATTCACGTAAAATTTCTCTAGCAATATGATTCTTTACATAATAAGACTCGGTAGGATTCGTAGGATTTACGACTTTGGGTCACATGGATTGGCGATGGTACCAAGAGCCCATTCATTCCTATGGACGGGGTTTATGCTGTTTGTCAAAACCTTGCTTAAAAGGGCAGATGTTAAATAATGGAAAAGGTTTCAATAGAAAACTCGAGAGGCTACGGCTGAGTTTCTATCTATAGATAAAACTGAGGAAATAATGAAATTGACTTTATTGTCCTTAATAAAATGACAAAGAATAGGAATAAAATTGGAGCTCTGTGGCAGTAATAACAACAACAAATGCAGCCGTTTCTAGTCCACTACAAGACAAAGGCCTTAAAAATGTCTCTATCCATGTCTGGGGTTTGGCCAGTTTCATCACCACGCTGGCTACTGCGGATTGGTGATGGTAGGAGACTTTAGTCTGATCTCTCCCAGCAATCCAACCTAGCATAAGTGGTCCTGACTAGTATAGCTTTGCTGTTCATGCCGATACACAAACCTTTTCATCACGTTAAGGTATCAGAAAGGGTGACAGTAATAATGGGTTCCTTAATGGACGTAAGGTTTTAATCCCCTCTCGACGTGATGAAACTCTAATTTTCTGTTCCCCATTGAAGTACTGATCTGGGTAAGAGTAATATAAAGGGCTTAACAACTATGATTGAAATAAATTCGAGGCAGTTGAGATTTAGTTAAAATACAGTCACGCGTTTTGGAGACTTCATCACAACGATATCAAGTTAGTAGGAGCTTTAAGCTCTTCCGTGGAAAGAGCTCAAGGACCAAACTGTCATTTCATTTACTTAGCAACTTCAGCACAGAGAGACGTTCTAAAGATCCCCTCCTTCCTCCATCGAATGTTCGAAAATCAATTGGTTTTGCCGATGGCTCTCGACAGGTGAAACTCACTATTATTAATGGAAAAGTCATGCCGTGAAGATGACCCTCTTTGTATATAGAATAACACGAAGATTTGCCTTTAACGTCTGTCATTCAGTTTTGGCAAGTGGAGATTCAGACAAACTGTCCGTCAAGGGATGGTGGAATAACGTTTATTGAAGAATTATGAAATCGTGTCTTTCCTCCCCCGCCTCTGTTACTTAATTTTCCAATCGGCTTTTCAATACTACTTCTGTTCAGTAATAATATAATAAATTTTGCGCTCACTTAAATACATCCATATTTTTTTTTATACGTACAACTGTTTCTCATAACTACAGGTGGATCTCCACACGAAACACCACATCTAAAATAAAAAGTGATAATTGCCATAATCATACATTGACTGACGAATAAAGAGCAGACAACTTCCACAACATCAGCAGCAAGTCAAGTACCCTAAGATCAGAGTTCAATGTCTCTCAAGCTTCTTACGTTTGAGGCTCCTTCTTTCTAATATTACTCCCATTCATTAACCCAGCCATTTGTCCGCCCTCCGAATACGTAAAAAACACCCCCTCTATTCACCTACCTAACGCCCTCCATTTTTCCTCATGACCAAAACATCTGAAATACTGACACATCTCTATTTCTTAATATACCTTCACGTTTCTCCCCGTTTTAACATACTGTTTTCTATCCTTTGCATTCATCAGCAACACTTCTGTTCACTTCTATAAAAGAGAGTTGGCTCAGCATTACCGTCTATATTTTGGGTTTTGATTCCATAGATAATTCAGTTCTCTTTAAAATCCTTTATAAATATATTGCTACATTTATTACGTCACCTATTCAGTGACTATCGTCCATTAAAAAAAAATAAACTATAGGCAAAATTTCCAAACGAATCAAATACTTTAACTCTTCTGTCATTCGCTTCAACATTTGTTACTCCATCCCCCTAGTTTCCACATACCAACATAGCAATCGCTTTACTAACATCTACTTCCGTGATACTTTTTCATATACCACAACTTTGCGCTTTTAATTAAAGTCCTTTCTCTTACTTCTCTAGTCACCTATCCAGTCACTCTTCTATCGACATATATATTGTAATTAATGTGGATGAAATGGTGACCCTGATCAAGTTTGCAATGGAAATGGAAAAATATGATAGCCAACCCTTGGGTTGACTTACGCAGTATAAATGTTTTTCAATTCTTACTATATAGGAAAATAACAATATTTTTGGAGATGTACACTTTCATTCTCTCCCCTGCAACAAAATAAAGAAATCAGTGTTCATATCAACATTCAAGAGCATTAAATATAAGAAGCCCTTAGATTATTAGTGATGAGATAGCTGTAATAAGGAATACAGGAAAGAAATTGAAATATGCTGATAGTGTACGAGTATAAGCCAATACATTAAAATCTCTTATCACTTTTACATCAATACGAAAGTAAGATTATTTTCCTCATCTGGAAGTATCTTACACACCCTGGTCAGCCATTCAATAACACATTTACCGTTATGCTGCGACGTCTCACTTAATCCCACCAACTCTCAATGTTATTAATTCTTATATATCTTATTTACTCTTCTCATGACCCCAACAGTCACTTCCAAAAGCATTTTAAAGCTTACTTAAGTAATCCACTGCAGTGTCACTTAACTTATTGTCTTATTCTAATAAGTTTTCCCTGAGCTAGGCATAGAATATAATGTTTGTAGAACAAATTTCTAAATCCTAGTTTTTATTTTGTATTACATTCTCTCCTCTATCTTACTTTCTAGCTTTTATCTTTACTTTACTAAGCCTTCCTATTCTTTCCCATTTAATGCATACGAACCTTATATATCATAAATGTTCAACTTTTCAATGCACCACTAATTTCTTCATTTCATTGGAATTTTACAAACTCATTTACTCCTTCAATTAACTTTTTACTTCCTTTTTTATAAAACGTACGTACTAAAAATTACATTTTTAACAACAGTTTTACTCCTTCCTCTCCAACTTCAACGTTTATTCATCTTGACTTTATCATTACCAGAGAAGTCTGGCTACTACATTTCTCACCATTACGAATATCAACTTATCCTACCTTGTACTTTTGTAAAATCGCGTAATTTTTATGAATATCCTTCTTTAGATGTGCGTATGGACTACGCGCACGCACGCACACACACCAACACACACACACACTCATATATATATATATATATATATATATATATATATATATGTATATATATACACATACATATACATACATACACATACACACATATATATATATATATATATATATATATATATATATATATATATATATATGTATATATATATATATATATATATATATATATATATGTATATATATATATATGTATATATATATATATATATATATATATACATATATGTGTGTGTGTGTGTGTGTATATAAGATGGGGCATACTTTAACAACTTAAGATTTGAAGATGGCATAGTTCTATTTACTCAATCAAGGGGGACAAATGGCAGATGATAGAAAATTTGAATATAGAAAGCAGAAGTGTTGACTGAACATGAATATGAGTAAAACTAAGATGATGTTCAATGAAAATGCAGAGAGACAACAAATAAGGGTTATGAGTGAATCTCTAGATTGCTAATGAATAAACGTACTTAAGAGAGACGGTAATTGTTTCCCCAGTACATGAAACCGAAATTAAAATAATGCTAAGCATGGGATGGAGAGCTTTTGGTAAATAAAATGAGATTATGGAACATAAAATGCCACTTTCTCTAAAAAGAAAAATATTTAATCAATGGTCCTACCAGTATTAACTTATGCATCAGAAACTTGGAACCTTACTCAAGCCTAGAACATAAGCTAGTTACAACTCAATGAGCTATGGGAAAATAATGATGGTAATAACACAATGAGGCAGAAAAAGAATAACATGGTTACGAGTGCAAATTGAAGCAGAGGATATTTTAACATGTAAAAAAAAAAAAAATGGACATGGGCAGGACATACAATGAGAAGGATAGATAATAGATGGGCAAGATGAAAAACAGAAAGGGTCCCTAAAGATTGCAAACGAAGCAGAGGAAGGAGAAGAAGACGATGGACTGATGAGCTAAGAAAATTTGCTGGTATAGACTAACACAGAAAGACCTATTTCAAGCGCTTGTGGAAGGACATGTCTGAGGCCTTTTTCCTCCAGTGGACTAGCAACGGCTGATGATGATGATTACATATACATACACACACACAAACACACACACACACACACACACATATATATATATATATATATATATATATATATATATATATATATATATATATATTTCTGTATCAAGGAGGTTAAATGGCCCATTTAACTTCCTTGGCGTGTATGAACGAACATTCACACAAACGTGTTGAGCTATATTGCCAAAAAAAAAAACTGTAAATCGCATATTTACCGAGCATACAGCACAGCAAAAGATGAACACACATATACACACGTTACCTAGCATTGACAAGTGAATACCATACACCTGACCGGGCAAAACATAAACACATTCTTTTAACTTCATCCCACGCCTTAACAGTTTATCTAAACCTGCTAAGCAACAGTTGCATATGCAAGAAAACAAATTGTAATTAATAAATGACAGCCAGGGCAGACAGATTTGAATGCATTTTATAAGGTAGACCTAGATTTCCTGTTTCTTTTTCTATATATGAGGCGCTTTTTTAAAACTTGCTACGGTGCGCAGTTCAGCGTGGCGTGAAAGGTAAGAATGATATTAGCGTTTGGTACACAGGTAATGGTAATATTGCGATATTTTGGTGTTTATAAAATTTGACGTATCATGCTTAAGATTTATTTAACCATGAAAGGCAGTGTTAAAACTTCTGTGTTTGTATTGCGGGGCATTTGCATGTCTACTGGATTTTTACACCTAAATTTTCATAACAAATCAATTTTAAAGATAATGAACATAAGAGGTTGAGAAATTAAGAAATTAATAATTAGTTAATTATGAGTTGATCGTATTTATTCATGAACACAATAAATATCCATACTTTATTCCACGTTATAACTTTATGGCAAAGATGAACTTATTCCTTCTAGTTTATTTATTGGGAGAGTCCTCCAACGGTTATATGCCTTTTCGTCCGACGTCACTTCGTCCAACGTCTCTTTGTCCACTCCCTTTGGTCCAACGTCTCTTTGTCCAGTCCCTTTGGTCCAACGTCTCTTTGTCCACTCCCTTTGGTCCAACGTCTCTTTGTCCACTCCCTTTGGTCCAACGTCTCTTTGTTCGACGATTTTTTGGTCCACTGTCTTTTAGTACAATATCCATGATTTTTTTTTTGTTAGTCCATTTATTCAATATCTGAACTTAAAACTCGGTGGTTTTGTCTTTAGGTAATCCAATGATACTTCGGTAGTTTGATTGCTGTTAAGAGCCATTTCCCAAAATAGAAGTGATTCTTCGGTAATTAGGTTGTTGCTAAGAAGAATTTCCCAAAATAGAAGTAATGTTTTGTTTGGAAAATTTAGTAAACTTGTTTCGTGCCTATGAATTCGAAAGAAAGCATCAACACAATGGCAAGATTTTTAACGTCTTCAAAAGGGGAAAAAAAAAATAGTTGACGAGAACAATTACATTCATGATTTTCACTCTCACAATCGAAAATTGGATAAAGATTATTGACTGTGAATTTAGAAAATCCTGCTCAGTGCGGATTCATACCGTGATACAAGAAGATACTCCAAAAGCTGTGTGTGTCAGGCGAGCACAAACATCCAGCAGAAACAGCGTTGGTAAGAGCAAGGAACGCTGTAGCTGAAATGAAGGAAGGGACAGTTCAAAGCATTTCAAACAGTGTGCGTAATGGAGAAAATTTTTTACAATTTGACTCTAGATCACAAGATACAAACAGCCTTTTGCTCACAACCTATACTCTTTCTAAGCATCTTATTAATTAAAGTTTTTTTTTACATTTTAATTAGTGCCTTCAATATATATATATATATATATATATATATATATATATATATATATATATATTATTCTTGCATATCAATGTCTGCAATAAATATTAATTTTATTTTGCATTTTCATATACAAATGAATTTTTGTCTTCCATATTTTTCTTTTTCTGGTTGTACCTATAATTAATAAAATGTCTACAATTAATATAAATTTTTTTCTTACATATTTTACTTTTTCATGTCGTATTTTTAATCAATGTATAAAAACGCACGGAAAAATTTCTACTTGCAAATATACTCGGGCATACATAATCTAATATATGCAGTATATATACCTTTATATTAATATCTAACTGGTATAAAAATCTAACATAAAATCTACCATTTCGTCCAGACAAAATTGATCAAAATCACGTTGGAACAAAAAAACCATCGGAGACGTTGGCCAAAAAATCATTGGACAAAAAGACGTTGGACCAAAAAATCATTGGACAATAAGACGTTGGTTCAAAAAATCATTGGACAAAAAGACGTTGGACCAAAAAATCATTGGACAAAAAGACGTTGGACCAAAAAATCATTGGACAAAAAGACGTTGGACCAAAAAAATCATTGGACAAAAAGACGTTGGACCAAAAAATCATTGGACAAAAAGACGTTGGACCAAAAAATCATTGGACAAAAAGACGTTGGACGAAAAGGATTGGACAAAAAGACTGGACGAAAAGGATTGGACAAACTGACTGTACATGCCTCCAACACCCCCCTACCCCCTTGCACTCATTCAGTCTATCCTGCTGTCCCCATTCTTTGTAGCTGCACGATTTCTCCAAAAGTTAGTTTTGTGCCATAATTGCTTGAAAAAAAAGAGAAAACTCTTTGGTTTATTTTCATGAAATATATATTTTTTACCCACTTTTAGATTTCTAGGGCATATGATTGAATATTCTGCGCGTCGCGTAATCAAGGGGTCTTTGTGTGTGTGTGTGTGTGTGTGTTATGGCTCTTTTGCACCAGATTTGTCCAAGATCAAGCGAGAATCTTTGCTTCTAGTAGAATATTTTTGGGCAACATCGATCGCAGTTGTTATAACCAAGATTTCGTTTTTCGTAAAATCACAAAGAAAGTTTAATTCATAGTTACTCTATTATTATCATTATTATTATTATTATTATTATTATTATTATTATTATTACAAGCTAAGCTTTAACTTTAGTTAGAAAGGCAGGATGCTATAAGCCCAAGGGCTAAAACAGAGAAAAATAGCCCAGTGAGGAAAGGAAATTAGGAAACAAAAATAAACTACAAGAGAAATAAAAAACAATTAATATATTTTAAGAACAGTATCAACAACAAACTATAACTTTCATATAAGTATGATAAAACTTCAAAAAAAAAAAAAAAAAAAAAAAAAAAAAAAGCACACACCGAGAGAAATAAAACAGAATAGTGGGCCTTAGTTTACCCTCAAGTAAGAGAACTCTACACCAAGACAATGGGAGACCATGGTAGCCTACAGAGGCTATGGCACTCCCCAAGAATAAAGAACAAAGGTTTAATTTTGGAGTGTCCTTCTCCTAGAAGAGCTGCTTACCATAGCTAAAGTAGCCACTATATAATTACAGTGCAGTAGTTAACCCCGTGATCGAAGAACTGTTTGGTAATCTCAGTATTGTCAGGTGTAAGAGGACAGCGGAGAACGTGGAAAGAATAGGCCAAACTATTTGGTGTATGTATAGGCAAAGGAAAACGGACCGTAACCAGAAAAAAGGATCTAATGTAGTACTGTCCAAGATCTACACAAAGATCTTTCTTTAGACTTTGGTACTGTCCGGCTAGTCAAAGGACCCAATAACTTTCTATCGATAGTATCTCAACGGGTATCCGACTACAAATAGTGTATAAACCTGATAACGTAGTAGAAGGAAATTTCAAGGACGTAATAAATCATGTTTGGAGGGAGATCCTGAATTCCTTTAGCAGACTCGATGGAGTTTGTGGATGGTAGGTTTAACAGAGCTCCTATTTTATTTTATTCTCTCAAGTATATTGCATTTTGTAAAATAGACTTTATGGTGCTCATAACAATCATGTATATACTTCTACCAAATAAGCAACGTTCGTAGGGACAGTAAGGTTGTGTTCACTAATCAAAACTATCAATGCGTGAGCATGACTCGAATTTCTGATCCACAGATTACAAGTCTCTTATGTTCTGATGTTTTCTTCTTCACAGCCTTCAGGGAGGATTATTACTTAAATGACTTGTGTAGACCTTTTTTTTATCAGTAATAATGTTAATTTCTTTACCTTTTCTTGCGTGATCTTATCACATGTAAATTGTAAGTGGTCTAAAGAAAATCCCACAACTCTCATCTTGGCTTCTTTATAAATTTTATCGTAATTTAACATATCAATGAGATGATACTTTTTCTTCTCGAATAACAACTTTCGATGTAAGGTCATTTGACTTTGAAACTAGAGCATTTGATTTAATTTTCAAACATAAGTTATATTCTCTAATTTTGGCAAGATAATTCCGAGTTCAATCAGTTTTCGAAATCTTCTTGATGAAACTCGCCTCCATCCAGCTGGTTTTGGTCATCATTTTTGAGAGACTAAACACTTCATCAGATTCACCAGCTGGAATCAACATTTGGCCCATTTCATTACGTTACTCGCATCTCAACATAAGGTTTTTCTTTACTGGTTACAAAATTCCCATTCATTCCAAAATACATCTTCTGTTGGGCCAAAGACATAACAAGAACATCGAGTGTTCTTTGTAATTCATATAATAAGTTAATGTAATTATCAACCTCTCTATAACCACTGGCAATTGTGTTGTATGTTTTATTTTCCCATTAGCCTTTCTTTGTTTTTGTTTTCCTCTGAATTTATGAATCTCATAATTTTTTCACCACAATGTATTTTTCCTATAAAAATCCGCGCTTCAGAAAACATTTTCTCAAACTGCTATTCACCAAAAAAAAAAAAAAAACGGTCTTTTAAAAATAATAACTAAATGAATAAATCAGGAAGGCCCATTTTCAAATTTGATGTTATTTGAAAATATTGAAAATTACTAATGTAACAAACCGCTCCTCTGTTATACTGTATATGTATGTAATTTAGGGCCGAGAACCAGTGCCAGATCATCTTCTGCAAAGAAAATTTTGTTCATAAAATGAGGCTTATTTCAGGCTTCAAGAAAATAATACTTCTAAAAAGTTATGTTATTACTAGGGCAAGGAGGAGAGTAGCATACTGAATGAGAATCCTGTTTCTCATACCCTATATGATAAAGAGCAAAGGCTGGTTTTATATACACACACACACACACACACACATATATATATATATATATATATATATATATATATATATATATACACACACACACATATATATATATATATATATATATATATATATATATATATATATCGTTCCGATCACGTTATGCTTTCCCCGTCCTTAGGGTTGTAGGGAGAGGAAGTAGTCATAAGCTGGTGAGAGGTGGTGCGTGTGTGCATTTGTTTGAATGTTTAGCCATCACCTTTGACGGGTCGCGTACTGAAGTAAATAATATTTAATATGAACACAGGCGCAAAGAGGTAAAAATTATACAGGTATGTAACAGGGATAAAAATGTTAAAAAGTATTTTTTTTTTGTTTTTAGTAGTCTAGACTTGGAAGATATTTCTTTTACTAGACTATCTTGTTATCATCAATATCCAGATAGATAGTTGCTAGCAAGATTCGGTTTGTGTTTCTGGATGTGTTTCTATTGGGAGTGAATATACTGTTTAACCTACTGGTAGCCTCGGATCTGGCACTGCTTCTAAAAATTGGCCTCAGCGAATCACATATAAGGTCATTCTGAAGTATGTTAACTGCAGCGATTTAGTATTCACTGATTCCCATGGAATTATTGAGTACACTGATAAAATTTTGCATTAAAAAAAAAGGGTAAATGTTTGGCAACATTTATTCCAGGATTTTTACCATTTTAAAAACGGTTATATTGGTGTAAAAGAGTGATATTACGGCCATTAACCCGTGAAAGATAATAACAAAGTAAGGTAAAGTTACGGTCTTCTGTATTTTACTGAAATACAGTAGAAAACTATATTTTTACGGAGAATTTCCGGTTAAAATTACGTTTTTTTCTAACAGTGTACTTCAATCGGATTTGCCAGCCATTGTTCTTTAGCCAATAAAATAAGTCTATTCCTGATGTAAAAACAAATATATGAAATCCAAAGCAGACGGGAATGATGAGTGATCTTTTACATCAAAGCGTCTGGTTCGTTTACGTGAAAGTTTAGCCCCATCCCGAAAAAATAGGTAAGAGAATATTTTCCTGATTGCTGATATACCATTTATAAAATAAAACCTTCTTCAATGACGAGTGATACAGTGAGTTTATCATCTTGGGAATAGGCACATATCTCATTTGACCGATAATAATTATACCCAGATAAGAGTTGTGGCTCTTAAACACTGTTAAAAGAAACCGTAATTTTAATCGGAAAATCTCCGTAAAAATATCCATTTTCATTTGTTTCAGTAAAATACAGGCGACCGTATATTTTTTTTATTACCGTACTTTGTTATTATCTTTTACGGGTTGGTGACCGTAATATCCCTCGTTTACGTCAAGACATCCGTTTTTAAAACGGTAAATGCCTGGCAACAGGCAATCCAAGAATTTTGTCGTTTTTTTACGGCAAAAGTTTTACAATGTAGTTTATTCTTTTGCAGAAAAATAATACCAGGAGGCTATGCAAAAGGTATAACTCATAAACATTAATGAGGGGATACTTTCAAATCTGAACAATCTGATGTTGAATCAACATTACTCTTTGCTGAAATCTGATGGCTGTGTTATTCAATGTTAACTTCCGAGGGAAAGATAACTCCTTTGTCTGAAGTGATTTACAGTAAGCAGGGGAATATAGTCATTAGGCGTCATTTCTGTTTTTTTTTTTCCGGGAATAACTGATTTATAGACTTTTCTGTGTAGATCAAAATGGAGTGCTTTATTTGTTTACTGCAAATATAGCAAATTACGTAGCTCCTGAGTTGCCAATTTTTGCTCAAATGTTAGCTTGAAGGGGTTGTTTGTGTTTAAGAACAGGCTTTGTTAGCCCATTAGCGAAATTTCCATAGGTCTCACATTGATTAAAGTTTATAGTATGGTTTTTGCTGGGTCTTGGATGCTCGTAATGCAGTTCTTTCACACTCCAGTGATGTACAGTTAGAATCAAAAGAACCCAGACACGCAGGGGGAAATCTTTCGTCAGATGTCTCTAGCGTTCCCCTAACAAAACAGACAAGGAGTTGCTCTTCTTACTACTACTACTATGAAATGTGTGGAGCATTCTCCAACCTCAGGGAATAAAAGACAGAAAAGGGTTGTCTTTGTTAGCAAACACTTACAAAAGTTACAAATCAAGTTGCCATATTTCAATTCTTTATTATCAATGGACGTCTCAACTATCCACTGCAAATACAAAACATACACACACATACACACATACACACACACACACACACATATATATATATATATATATATATATATATATATATATATATATATATATATACATACATACATATATATATATATATATATATATATATATATATATATATATATATATATATATATGATTACTACTTTTTCTTAGGTTGGGCCAGGTAGACACTCTCCAGGGATCGGTCGGAGGGGGGGGGGGGTCTCCTCTTCACCACTCCTTGCCCTGGCCAGACCGACACAGGAAATAAGGAAGTTATTTCTGTTTTAGGGGATGTGGAGAGAAGTTAAATGAGTATTCTTGATACAGCCTGTAAGATATTGTATCATTGCCTAAATATTATTTGATGACCGTTAATGCTCTATCAAATATTTCTAACCGTATTCATTATTAGTTGATTTGTAAGATAGCAGTAGTAGAATAAAGTAGCTGGTGTTGTTGGAAGTTTGATAAGTAACGAAATTTAATTATCAACATTGCATAATAGAGAATCAGTGATGGATACAATAGATACTGATGACTTCATAGCACCTTCAATACAATCAGATTTTATTATTTCGTATCGAAAATAAGTTTTTATTGAGGTAAATGAGGATGATATTACATTCTGACAAAAGCTATCAAAAATTTGTTTTATTGACAAATCATATTAAAAGAATAAGAACTACGTGATTTTCCGAAATTTTGTCATGAAACTATGATATACCTCTTTTACCAAAATGTATTCTTCTCTAATTTGTCGGAAAAATATATTGCAAATGACATAAGCACAAAATTATTCTCCATGCTAATACTCTGACTGCAGGTTACAATTGGTTATTTAATTGCCAGTAGCTGTATCTTGAAAAATTACACTGCCCTGACATCAAACTGACTTTTAATTAATTTCATGCACAACGTTCTCTCAATCTTGATTCAAATAGGCTTAACTCTGTATGATAAAGTCTCTATTTACAGTGATCAAGTCCCCGAATTAGTACAGCTATGTGGTGTTGCATGTGAGCCTTTGGACCGGGTGAATTACTCCAGGTAAGATGGGCGCTTAACGAGCGAAAAATACATTACTATCCGTGAAAGTCTAGTTCGGAGTGTTCGAGCAATAGCCATCCATACCAGCTCCTCAGCCTATCTAGGTAGTGGTTAAACAGGACCTGAGTTAAACCATAATTTCTACAGCTGACGCAGTAAGCGGGAAAGCGAAAAAAAAAATATTAAAATATCTCGAAAATAATTGTTTGATTGCCCTTTTAATCACTAAATCACACACCTGAGGAGCGATACCCTTGGATTCCTAAATATTTTCTCTCACTCTGGATTTTAGTCTCTGAGCTTCTTCCTCTATCCCCTGACATATCTTGTTAGGTCGTTATTCTTCAACATTAATTGTGGTCGTTTCTTTCATTCTTTTTTAGGCATTTATTCTTTAACATTTGTGTTTCCCTATTTCGTTCTTTAACATTTGCGGGGCTCCCCTTTTTCGTGGGCACAACGGGGCTCCCACGTTGAAATGGGTTGATAAAACTCTGAATTGCTTTAATTGTTCGTAGCACCTGTTTCACATGTATGAAAAGTACCTAAGAGTATGATATGCCTTTTGTATTTTTTCTGGCTCACTCCAATATCAGAGGGAAGTTTTTCATGCAAATACCTACATCGAATGTTGTAATTGTGTAATCTTGTCCTACTTCGGATGATGCTTCTTGACTACACCTCAAACATTCTTGAATTGTTTTGAGGTCCGTAATTGCTGTATTAATCATTGGATGATACCCAATAGTTGTGGTACAGTTTGGGGTATTGACCCTTAAAGTGCATGTTATGACAAGCAATAATCTAGAAAAAATCAGAATCTTGTAAATCTATAGCTTTGATGCTGTCATTTTCAGCACAGTTTGAGGGCTCCATGAGAGTTGGTTCTTCTGACCGTTTTCTTTGGTAGTATGGTGCAAACTCAAACTGGACTTTTGAATCTTCTCTGCTTTTTCTTCGGTTAGGTATCAGGAATGGGTTCAGACATACGAGGGACTACTTTCATGACACCATCTTTACAGAATCTAAATTCTTCCATGTAGATTTCAACTGTGCTTTGAACTGATCCAGTTCCGTAAACATCAGACACCAGCTGATCAAAGCTGTCCCAGTCACCATGAAACACTGTTCCTTCAAGATGATTTTTAACCACATCAATATTACTGATTACTGAAATACTTTCTACCATGTATTTTCTAAGACAGTTTCCAATTCAACAGAATAAGTATAGGACTCACAATGTCCAGGTTTGTTTAGGAGAGCAGTTAGTTGTTTAGATTTGAAGAGATAGTGGAGTGTCATACATAGTAGGATATGCCTTTTCATCTTCCTATCCACATATTGCTGCTTTACATATATCTTGACTAACAGATAGTACTAATATTCTTTCTCGATATGATGGCTCCCACTTACAACGAATTAGTGTAAACACAGATTGTAGAACATAAGCAGGAATTTCTTCTTGTGGATAAGGAACATCAATAGATTTGGTGGGCCAAAGTAGTGTCTTGGTTTCTTTGATGGCATTGAGTAATCTAGTGTGAAGCTCAAGAATAACTTCTTTGATCCATTCATTACCTCCCAAATCATAAGCAGAAAAAACAATTGTTTTCAATGATTCCAAAGATTTACAAAATATCAATGTCTTTATATGCGGGTGATGAGAAGTCAATGCTGTGTTTCAAGGCAGAACAGTGTTCAATCTTCAACCTGAGATTGACTAGTTATTTCACAAGCTTCTTCATTATTGTTATTGTTGCATAGATTCTCATTATACCCATTTCTAAAATGACAAAGTTCTAAAACCCGACCTTTGTGAATAACTTTTTTTTTTTTTTTTATAAAATCGTAGATGCGAATATGCGTTCTCTATCCTTCTTTTCCTGTCTGACGCTTTCTCAGTTTCTTTGATGGTGTAACGCTGTTGAGGTATTCGTCTCACTAAAAACTGCTTGGGTCATACTGTATGGTCTTTTGCTGCTGATTCTCATCTTAATTTGTTGGACAGAAACGTACGGTCTAATAAATTTCTTATTCTTGATCTAGATATTAATCTTTGGCACCGTCGTTCAATTAGCTCATTATGCATGTTGCAATAGAATTTTCATAATTCTGATAATCCTTTACATTCAGATGTTCTCGGACAGTTCCATCCTGTTCGTAATACCAGGCATGCAGTTAATTCTAAGTCAGGCCTTCTCCATCATGAGGCTCAATACTACACAGTATTCTAGAAGTTTTATTCCAGCTGTTACCAAGTTGTGGAATGATCTTCCTAATCGGGTAGTTGAATCAGTGGAACTTCAAAAGTTCAAAGTTGCAGCAAATGCTTTTATGTTGAACAGGCTAACATTAGTCCTTTTATAGTCTATAGATGAATTATCTGTTTCAATGTTGTTGATGTTTTTTTTTAGAATATTTTATTCAAAATTTTCATTACTTCTTATATCGTTTATTCATTTCCTTGTTTCCTTTCCTCACTGGGCTATTTTTCCCTGTTGGAGCCGCAGAGCTTATAGAATCCTGCTTTTCCAACTAGGGTTGTAGCTTGGCAAATAATAATAATAATAATAATAATAATAATAATAATAATAATAACAAAAGTAAGGAACATTTAGAATGAAATATTTCAAGAACAGTAACAACATTAAAATAACTCAATCATACAGAGACTATAAAAACTTCAAAACAACAAGAGGAAGATAAATTCCATAGAATAGTGTGCAAGACAGTGTAAGGATTCATAAGTATCTTAGTTTATTTCCAGTTTTGACTAGCAGGTTAAAAATCTCTTTGGTTACGGGTCATTTTTCCTTTGCCTATACATGCACCGAATAGTCTGGCCTATCCTTTCCACATTCCCTCTGCCCTCATACCCTTGACAACACTGAGATTACCAAACAATTCTTCACTCAAGTGGTTATCTACTGCACTGTAATTGTTCAGTGACTACTTTCCTCTTAGTAAGGGCAGAAAAGACTCTTTAGTTATGGTAAGCAGCTCTTCTAGGAGAAGGACACTCTAATATGAAACCATTGTTCTCTAGTCCTGGGTAGTGCCATAGCCTTCTTAACTATGGTCTGCACTGTCTTGGGGTTAAGTTCTCTTGCTTGAAGTTACACTAAGGCACGATATTCTATCTTATTTCTCTTCCTCTTGTTTTTTTTTTTTTGAAGTTTTTATAGTTTATATACGAAAGAGCTATTTTAATGTTGTTACTGTTCTCAAAATATTTTATAATGTTCATTACTTCTTTTGTAGTTTATCTATTTCCTTACTTCCTTTCCTCACTGGGTTATTTTTCACTATTGGAGCCCTTGGGCTTATAGCATCCTGTTTTTTTCCAACTAGGGATGAAGCTTAGCAAGCAATAATAATAATAATAATAATAATAATAATAATAATAATAATAATAGCTGTTGATCTCATTACTATTTAGATTATTTTCACACAAGATGAGATTTGGGGTTAAAAATTAGTTTGCTGCTCAGATGGAATTGCTCTGTTTACATCAATCCTATCTATTGAATTTGCAACAATGATTGATGATTCTCTTAGCATTATTATTATTATTATTATTATTATTATTATAAGCTAAGCTATAACCCTAATTGGAAAAGCAAGATGCTATAAGCCCAAGGGCTCCATCAGGGAAAATAGCCCAGTGAGGAAAGGAAAAAATGAAAATAAAATATTCTAAGAAGAGTAACAACATTAAGATAAATATCTCCTATATAAACTATAAGAACTTTAACAAAACAAGAGGAAGAGATATAAGATAGAATAGTGTGCTCGAGTGTACCCTCATGCAAGAGAACTCTAACCCAAGGCAGTGGAAGACCATGGTACAGAGGCTATGTCACTACCCAAGACTAGAGAACAATGGTTTGATTTTGGAGTGTCCTTCTCCTAAAAGAGCTGCTTACCATAGCTAAAGAGTCTCTTCTACCCTTACCAAGAGAAAAGTGGCCACTGAACAATTAAAGTGCCGTAACCCCTTGAGTGAAGAACAATTGTTTGGTAATCTGT
>NC_090757.1:50987824-50995324 GCF_036898095.1 Palaemon carinicauda | reverse complement strand
TACCGAATGCTATGTAGTACTGAGACTTATAATGGAGTAGCCATAACTATTTGAATTAAATGCATACATAAAACTACGTAAAGGATGGTACAGTTTAACCCAGCCACTGAGGGGGGCAAGCCAGCCTCAACTTGGTGCCGGTCACAAGCCTGGGTAAATGGGGAGGGTTGGCGGCAGGTAGGGAAACCGGCAATAAAAAATGATCCAAAACAACTATGGTCAGTGAGTATAAGAATGAAATTAAGATGGAGAAAGCTGACCAAAAACATCGACCCCACCTAGAAGTGGGAAAATATGTAGACAAAGAAGAAGAAGAAGAAGAAGAAGAAGAAGAAGAAGAAGAAGAAAGGATGGTACAGTTTATGATCTTGCAGGATGGTACAGTCTAGGATGATCTGAATACAAAAGATGGTCAGAATTATGAAAAATCTTACGCAACATGCATAAAGAACTAACTGAATGAGAGTGCCTGAGATTATTCAGATTTGGGTTACGGAATATAATACTGTAGACCAAATGTTTTTGTCCAACAAATTAAAATGAAAGTCAAAAGGTGAGGACCAGACGGGAAATACTCAAAACACAGTAGAATAAAATTAAAACTTTTTCTCAGGATAAATATCTAAATAGGCTTTCTCAAAAAAGCCAATTTTCTTGTACAACTGAAGAAGAGACAGACCGAATGTGGTTCTCAAAAGTATATTTGCAATAAGGAATCACGCCAAAATTAAAAAGGCATTGTATATACTTAAAGAGACTTTGTCAATGCAAATATCTGGATGTTGAAGAGCCACTTTCCTTAACCTAGTTAGTTTTGTTAGGGTTCAATTTTGTGCCCCATAATTTGCACTATGCACTAATTTTAGGTAGATCTCTATTAAGGGATTCAGCAACCGCAGATCTGTGTGCAGAGGATGGAATTGGTGCAAAGAGAGTAGCATTACCTACATATGCAATAAGATTGTTTCTAGGCCAAACCACATACACGTATATAGAAAGAATCAATTTCCCAATCGGGTAGTTGAATCAAATAAATCACAAGAGAAGATTAAACAATCAAAATAAAATATTTCAAAAGCAGTAACAACTTTATATAAGATCCTTCACACACACACACACACACACACACAGACACCCAAAAAAAAAAAAAAAAAAAAAAAAAAAAAAAAAAAAAAAAAAAAAAAAAAAAAAAACACACACACAAGAGGAAGGGAAATATTATAGAACGACAGTGGAAGGCCATGTTACAGAGGGTATGGCACTACCGAAGACCAGAGAACAATGGCGTGTCCTTCTCCTAAAAGAGCTGCTTACCATAGCTAAGAGTCTCTTATACCATCATTAAGGAGTAAGTAGCCACTGAACGATTACAGTGCAGTAGTTAACCCCTTGAGCGAAGAATTGTTTAGTAATGTCAGTGTTGTCAGGTGTATGAGAACAGAGGAGGATGTGGTAAGAATAGCCCAGACTATTTGATGTATGTGTATGCAAAGACAAAATGAGCCGTAACCAGAGAGAGGGATCCAATGAAGTACTGTCTGCCAGTCAAAGGACCCAATAACTCTCTAGCGGTAGTATCACAACGGGTGGCAAGTGCTCAGGCCAACCTATTACTCGTACCAACACAATATACATATCATGTGTATAAATACTGTATATATATATATATATATATATATATATATATATATATGTATATATATGTGTATATATATATATATATATATATATATATATATATATATATATATGTATATATACATACTGTATATATATATATGTATGTATGTATGTATGTATGTATAAATATATATATATATATATATATATATATATATATATATATATATATGTATATATATATATATATATATATATATATATATTATATATATATATCGTCATTATCTCATTCTACGTCTATTGACGCAGGGAGAGAGAGAGAGAGAGAGAGAGAGAGAGAGAGAGAGAGAGAGAGAGAGAGAGAGAGAGAGAGAGAGAGAGAGAGAGAGAGAGAGAGAGAGAGAGAGTGCTAAATCCCTCAATTGGTTTATACCATCGCCAATAACAGTTCTATCTACCTCAGGTAAGAGATGTATTAATTAAAATGAGAAGAGTGTGCTAGAGCCTTGAATTATTGTCTACCCAATTTGACAAATGGCTCAGAACCCTCCAACTCCTATCCCTCCTCCACCCCCGCCCCGAACATCACAATCTTCTCCCACAACCCCCACCCCTTCACTCTTACCTTCAACACGATTATGGTGCGGCATCATATCCGGCCCGACATAAGCTTGGGATAATGGATACTGGACAGATGATGTTAAATAATGGATGTTGGATAGGTGATACCAGGTAGACAGCAGAGGAGGCTGGATAATGGATGCTGGGGATACAGGATACTGTTTACTGGATTGCAGACGATAG
The DNA here is from genome assembly GCF_036898095.1 of Palaemon carinicauda. Classification (NCBI taxonomy): domain Eukaryota; kingdom Metazoa; phylum Arthropoda; class Malacostraca; order Decapoda; family Palaemonidae; genus Palaemon; species Palaemon carinicauda. The sequence continues at coordinate 50,992,897 of NC_090757.1, read as the reverse complement.
ATAATAGATGTCGCATGTGGTTGGAAGTATGCAAGTGGAGTCATCACTATCCCCCATCTCCATATCTATTTCGAGAGAGAGAGAGAGAGAGAGAGAGAGAGAGAGAGAGAGAGAGAGAGAGAGAGAGAGAGAGAGAGAGAGAGTTTTGAATAATCCATGCATGCAAATGGAAATAATACCACAGTGATTACATACGACATTAAAAAACAATCACTCGACAAAGGAGTGTATTTGCTGGGAAAACTGCTGATTATTTGTGTTGTGTGTTGAAGCGCGCGTATTTATGCGTTCCCATACATTGCATATATTGGCCTATAAATATCCATATACATGCATAACAGGCATATGAATATTTAGTTCATGCTCTCATTTGCCCCTCCCTCCCCTACCTCAGCATTCTAAGACCAAGTTTACGTTGTTTGGAGAAGGAGGGGTTAGTTTGTTCCATAGAAATGTTCCATAATTACCCCCCTTTAAAAGTAGCGTTGCCATCACTTATGAATGAAAATGAATTATGCTGTTTTCCCATTCAGTTCTTTATTTCTCTTTACATAAGAGGGGTAAATAAATACTATATGAAATCAGAAATTTGTTTGCAAAGTACAAAAGTAAATATCATAAAGCACAGCAAAAAAAAAAAATAGGGTTCAATGAATTGCATTATGAAACAATAGTTCTTATCAATTTTCCTCCTTCTCCTCTTCCTTTTCCTCCTCCCATGGCTGTTCGACCCTTTTTTCTCGTTAGAAGAAAAACAATTGCCAGATTGCCCACTGGCACCAAACCCATCCAAACGACCTAAAAACCCAATATTGACTATAATGATTGAGAAACGCACCACGAATTAAGGGTTTCCACTGTAATATTATGGGGTCAACATATCAAACATTGGGGGCCACCAGGGAAACTCAGACCATCTCCCTCGGGGAACTCAGCCCATTTCCCAGGAGAATTCAGCCCACCTTTCTCAGGGAACTCAGTCTACCTCCCTAAAGGACTCAACTTACCTCACCAAGGGAATTCAACCCACATTCTAAGGAGGGCTCAGCCTACCTCCCAAAAGGAAATATGTCCACCTCCCTAAAGGACTTGACGTACCTCGTCAAGGGAATTCAACCCACATTTTAAGGAGGTCTCAGCCAACCTCCCAAAAGGAACTAAGTCCACCTCCCTAAAGCACTTGACATACCTCACCAAGGGAATTCAACCCACATTCTACAGAGGTCTCAGCCAACCTCCCAAAAGGAACTAAGTCCACCTCCCTAAAGGACTTGACGTACCTCACCAAGGGAATTCAACCCACACTCTAAAGACGTCTCAGCCAACCTCCCAAAAGGAAATAAGTCCACCTCCCTAAAGGACTTGACGTACCTCGTCAAGGGAATTCAACCCACATTCTAAGGAGGTCTCAGCCAACCTCCCAAAAGGAACTAAGTCCACCTCCCTTAAGCACTTGACATACCTTACCAAGGGAATTCAACCCACATTCTAAGGAGGTCTCAGCCAACCTCCCAAAAGGAACTAAGTCCACCTCCCTAAAGGACTTGACGTACCTCACCAAGGGAATTCAAACCACACTCTAAAGAGTTCTCAGCCTACCTCCCAAAAGGAACTAAGTCCACCTCCCTAAAGGATTTCACATACCACGCCAAGGGAATTCAACCCACACTCTAAAGAGGTCTCAGCCAACCTCCCAAAAGGAACTAAGTCCACCTCCCTAAAGGACTTGACGTACCTCACCAAGGGAATTCAACCCACACTCTAAAGAGGTCTCAGCCAACCTCCCAAAAGGAACTAAGTCCACCTCCCTAAAGGACTTGATGTACCTCACCAAGGGAATTCAACCCACACTCTAAAGAGGTCTCAGCCAACCTCCCAAAAGGAACTAAGTCCACCTCCCTAAAAGACTTGACGTACCTCTCCAAGGGAATTCAACCCACATTCTAAGGAGGTCTCAGCCAACCTCTCAAAAGGAACTAAGTCCACCTCCCTAAAGGACTTGACGTACCTCACCAAGGGAATTCAAACCACACTCTAAAGAGTTCTCAGCCTACCTCCCAAAAGGAACTAAGTCCACCTCCCTAAAGGACTTGACGTACCTCGCCAAGGGAATTCAACCCACATTCTAAGGAGGTCTCAGCCTACCTCCCAAAAGGAATTAAGTCCACCTCCCTAAAGGACTTGACGTACCTCGCCAAGGGAATTCAACCCACACTCTAAAGAGGTCTCAGCCAACCTCCCAGAAGGAACTAAGTCCACCTCCCTAAAGGACTTGACGTACCTCGCAAAGGGAATTCAACCCACATTCTAAGGAGGTCTCAGCCAACCTCCCAAAAGGAACTAAGTCCACCTCCCTAAAAGACTTCACATACCTCGCCAAGGGAATTCAACCCACATTCTAAGTAGGTCTCAGCCAACCTCCCAAAAGGAACTAAGTCCACCTCCCTAAAGGACTTCACATACCTCGCCAAGGGAATTCAACCCACATTCTAAGGAGGTCTCAGCCTACCTCCCAAAAGGAACTAAGTCCACCTCCCTAAAAGACTTCACATACCTCGCCAAGGGAATTCAACCCACACTCTAAAGAGGTCTCAGCCAACCTCCCAAAAGGAACTAAGTCCACCTCCCTAAAGGACTTGACGTACCTCGCCAAGGGAATTCAACCCACATTCTAAGGAGGTCTCAGCCAACCTCCCAAAAGGAACTAAGTCCACCTCCCTAAAGGACTTCACATACCTCGCCAAGGGAATTAAACCCACACTCTAAAGAGGTCTCAGCCAACCTCCCAAAAGGAACTAAGTCCACCTCCCTAAAGGACTTGACGTACCTCGTCAAGGGAATTCAACCCACATTCTAAGGAGGTCTCAGCCAACCTCCCAAAAGGAACTAAGTCCACCTCCCTAAAGGACTTCACATACCTCGCCAAGAGAATTCAACCCACATTCTAAAGAGGTCTCAGCCTACCTCCCAAAAGGAACTAAGTTCACCTCCCTAAAGGACTTCACATACCTCGCCAAGGGAATTCAACCCACATTCTAAGGAGGTCTCAGCCACCCTCCCAAAAGGAACTAAGTCCACCTCCCTAAAGGACTTGACGTACCTCACCAAGGGAATTCAAACCACACTCTAAAGAGTTCTCAGCCTACCTCCCAAAAGGAACTAAGTCCACCTCCCTAAAGGACTTCACATACCTCGCCAAGGGAATTCAACCCACACTCTAAAGAGGTCTCAGCCAACCTCCCAAAAGGAACTAAGTCCACCTCCCTAAAGGACTTGACGTACCTCGTACCTCGCCAAGGGAATTCAACCCACATTCTAAGGAGGTCTCAGCCAACCTCCCAAAAGGAACTAAGACCACCTCCCTAAAGGACTTCACATACCTCGCCAAGGGAATTCAACCCACACTCTAAAGACGTCTCAGCCAACCTCCCAAAAGGAACTAAGTCCACCTCCCTAAAGGACTTGACGTACTTCGCCAAGGGAATTCAACCCACATTCTAAGGAGGTCTCAGCCAACCTCCCAAAAGGAACTAAGTCCACCTCCCTAAAGGACTTGACGTACCTCGCCAAGGGAATTCAACCCACATTCTAAGGAGGTCTCAGCCAACCTCCCAAAAGGAACTAAGTCCACCTCCCTTAAGGACTTGACGTACCTCGCCAAGGGAATTCAACCCACATTCTAAGGAGGTCTCAGCCAACCTCCCAAAAGGAACTAAGTCCACCTCCCTAACAGACTTGACATACCTCACCAAGGGAATTCAACCCACACTCTAAAGAGGTCTAAGCCTACCTCCCTAAAGGAACTAAGTCCACCTCCCTAAAAGACTTGACGTACCTCGCCAAAGGGAATTCAACCCACATTCTAAGGAGGTCTTAGCCTACCTCCCAAAAGGAACTAAGTCCACCTCCCTAAAGGACTCGACAAACCTCACCAAGGGAATTCAACCCACATTCTAAGCAGGTTTCAGTCCACCTCCTAAGAGGAACTCAGCTCACATCCAAGGGAGATCATCCCATATCCAGAGTGGAACTTACCCCCACTTCTCAGGGGAACTCAGCCCACCTCCCTGGAGGAACTCTGTCCATCGGGCAGGGGAACTCAGGGAATTCAGCTCACCTTCATAGGGAAACTCAAATCCCTTCTTTCCCCAAGGGAATTCAGTCCACCTCCCCAGGGGAACCCCGCCCACCTCTAAATGATGATCAACCCACCTCCAGAGGGGAAATCACCCCACCGCCTCAAAGGAACTCAGCCCCCCTAACTCGAGGAACTCAATCCACCGGACAGGGGAACTAAGCCCACCTTCCCAGGGGAATAGGTTCACCTTCCTAGGCGAAATATGCTCACCTCCAAAGAGAACTCGGCTCACCTTCCAAGGGGAACTAAAAGCAACTCCCCAATGGAACTCAGTCCATCTCTCCAGGCGAACTCAGCCCCCTCCCTGGGGGAACTCGGCCCATTTCCCCCAGGGAAACCCAGCCAACCTTCCCAGGAACCATGCCCACCTCCATAGAACTCTGCCCCCCCCCCATGGTAGCTCTGCCAATCTCCTACAAGAAATAATTTCTTTTTACGAATCTTGTTGCGAATCTTAAACAAGGGCAAAATAATCTTAAGCAAAGCCTTTGAAAATTGGCTGAATCTAAGCCCTCCATTACTGGCAATGTGTTTTTTAAAGTGTTGCCTTGAACTAGATAAGCGCCATATCTAAGAGTTAAAACTTTGAATTCTGCTGATAAACAACAAGAAAAGAAATAAATTCGTAAATTAAAGGTCAAGTTGAGAGTGAAGTTGCTCATGATTTGTCAGACTGCCGGGATTCCAAAAGGTACTTATACCTGAAAATCAAATTTATGCATTTTGACAGTCTTAAACACTGATAAATTGGGAACATTTATGAGCATCGCAATAATAAGAATTAATTTCCAAGCAAGGCATACTGTGTGAAAAAAATGAAAACCTTTGAAAATTACATTATTTTCAAAATATTTTTACTTAAAACTGTGATAAACGAAGGATAATGGCATATAATAACAAACAGTTTTAAAAACTATTTCCTTTTTATATTTTAC